>NC_092227.1:52373004-52403004 GCF_036320965.1 Panulirus ornatus | reverse complement strand
CCTTTTTTCTCTAACTTCTGAATCTTAACCTAGATTCTGATTTCTTTGTGTGGGTGTATATATATATATATATATATATATATATATATATATATATATATATATATATATATATATATATTTTTTTTTTTTTTTTTTTGCCGCTGTCTCCCGCGTTTGCGAGGTAGCGCAAGGAAACAGACGAAAGAAATGGCCCAACCCACCCCCATACACATGTATATAAATACGTCCACACACGCAAATATACATACCTACACAGCTTTCCATGGTTTACCCCAGACGCTTAACATGCCCTGATTCAATCCATTGACAGCACCTCAACCCCGGTATACCACATCGATCCAATTCACTCTATTCCTTGCCCGCCTATCCCCCACCTGCATGTTCAGGCCCCGATCACACAAAATCTTTTTCACTCCATCTTTCCACCTCCAATTTGGTCTCCCACTTCTCCTCGTTCCCTCCACCTCCGACACATATATCCTCTTCTGCTCTCTCAACCACGCTCTTTTTATTTCCACACATCTCTCTTACCCTTACGTTACTTACTCGATCAAACCACCTCACACCACACATTGTCCTCAAACATCTCATTTCCAGCACATCCATCCTCCTGTGCACAACTCTATCCATAGCCCACGCCTCGCAACCATACAACATTGTTGGAACCACTATTCCCTCAAACATACCCATTTTTGCTTTCCGAGATAATGTTCTCGACTTCCACACATTCTTCAAGGCTCCCAGAATTTTCGCCCCCTCCCCCACCCTATGATCCACTTCCGCTTCCATGGTTCCATCCGCTGCCAGATCCACTCCCAGATATCTAAAACACTCCAATTCCTCCAGTTTTTCTCCATTCAAACTTACCTCCCAATTGACTTGACCCTCAACCCTACTGTACCTAATAACCTTGCTCTTATTCACATTTACTCTTAACTTTCTTCTTTCACACACTTTACCAAACTCAGTCACCAGCTTCTGCAGTTTCTCACATGAATCAGCCACCAGCGCTGTATCATCAGCGAACAACAGCTGACTCACTTCCCAAGCTCTCTCATCCCCAACAGACTTCATACTTGCCCCTCTTTCCAAAACTCTTGCATTCACCTCCCTAACAACCCCATCCATAAACAAATTAAACAACCATGGAGACATCACACACCCCTGCCGCAAACCTACATTCACTGAAAACCAATCACTTTCCTCTCTTCCTACACGTACGCATGCCTTACATCCTCGATAAAAACTTTTCACTGCTTCTAACAACTTGCCTCCCACACCATATATGGGGAGGGGGTTGTTATTCCACGTGTGGCGAGGTGGCAATGGGAATGAATAAGGGCAAACAGTATGAATTATGTACATGTGTGTACACTGTTAGTAACAGTGTGTATATATATATATATATATATATATATATATATATATATATATATATATATATATATATATATATTTATATATATATACACACACTGTTACTTTGTCTTGTTCTGTCAAGATTTCTGACCATAACTCCCTGTTAATCTTTCGGTTGTTAGAAGCCATCATTGTTGATCGTGAGTGGTGTGGTAGCTCACCGGAACAGCACCTTTTCATACCTGACTGGTCTCACGTTCGAATCTCACAAAAAAGAAAAGAAAAAGAAAAATGTTGGTCGGACAAGTTCAGGTTGAGAGGTTGTGTTAGGGTAAGCATGTTGAGCTTACCTCACAGTTTAGATTAAAGACCAAGTGATAAACCGACTAACTTTTAATTCTAATCAGTGACGATTTCTCAAAGTCAAATTGGCTGTTTAGTTTCACGATAGCCATCGTTCTGAACACCGTCTGACCAGACCAAAGGTCGTGTAGAGTGAGGTTAACCACCCCAAAGCTTCTCGTATGTCACCTTTAATATCCACTTTTCCCCATTCTATAAATAGTTCTCTAAACTTCAAGCAGACCATTGGTTGAGTGTCTGTCCTCACCGGTAGTGAGACCAAGGAAACCTCCATAGAGTAATGGACCTTTTATGTTAGTGACTGTTGACTGTTCACAGAAGCGAAGTGTGATCTCGACAGGACTTCCTGCTCTTCTGCAGGAGGGCGAGCCATGCGACAAATACGTGTGGACTTTTAAAAGAACTGAATTTCCCTCTCATGCCAGTAGGTTATCACCATCGCACGCCAGAGGAACTTATACGTAAACTGTTTCGAATTCATTTCGGTATTCGCTTTGGCGGGAAAGTTTAAATGAGGAACTTGAACGATATCAATTTAGTTAATATATTCTCAGTAACAATCTATTAATCGTCGTAGTATGATTGTTCATCTAGTGTATTTCCTGGACGCAATATTATCTGAGTTAGGGATGACTGACTGTGTGCACTGGTATGCGGGTAAAGCTAGAGCAATTCAGCTGGTCTCAAAACTTCCAGTTGAGTAAAGAATGTACGTTGTTGGATATATTTGGAACCGACATCAAGATGGCTATCATGAAAGAATCTATACCGTAGAAGTCAGGCATATTACAAAAAATGATGTTGCTCGAGTGCGTGTCCCAGTTTCAAGAAAACTTTAAAATTCATTAAAAACAAACTTTTCAGGAATTCAGATTAAGTTCATGAAAGATGAACCTGACGGCAAAACCTCATAGACAAAAACATATGAAACAGATCTCTGTATAGGAAATACTTCTACAAAATTTGAATATTTCTGTGTATGATTATCCTGGAGGTCAACTCTCCCCCCTTCCCTCATACGTCTTGGGGCAAGAGCGAGGTCATTCTTATACCAAAAACCTTCCTTTCCAAATGCGGCCCTCCACCCCAACCCTACCGTTTTATACGTCTCTGGTTTCATTACTCACCCAGAGACAATTCAGCATTAATAACGTCGTCAGAAACATGAAGACACAGAGAGGAAACGTACGGAAAATAAAGCTCTTATCACTGGCAGATGTGAGGAAGGTTTGCACGACTGAATACGATTTCGGTGGTTTCGTTGGGTTCCCAGTCCTCTACTTTCCTACGTGCGAAACTAATTTCAGGACACTCTTTCCTGAAATAGAGACTGGTTTCTCACCCAGCCGCTCAGCAGCAGGCAATCTGGACCGGAACATTCGTTCCCTCGTAATGAGCTACGTGCAGCAGAGGGGCAGGACCATGCTTGGTGTACGTATCAAGTGCTCATCACACCAATGCCTCTGTTTATACAACTAAAATTTCAGGTCACTTAAAAAAAAGAAAGCACTGCTGACCATTGTTTATCATCAGGTTCTTGATAATGAAATGAGTCGATAGATTTTGACCAGATTAACTCTGGAACGTATGTAAGGTTTGACTGAGCGGTTAGGCACATACTGAGACGTAAGATTACATGCTAACAGAGTGGCTATCATATACTATGGCATGGTGTCGAGTAGAAGTTTTTCTTGAATACAATCTTATGATTAAAGTGTTGCTCTGTAACTAAGTAGTAGGGAGGAAAAAAGGCACACGCTGACCAAACGAACATCCATCATGATATTAATGTATTGAGTGTGTATTTGTCAATACTGCTGGAGCCTTTGTGTTCGCAATCGAGATTTTACAGTGTTACAGTTATATCTGCTCCACCACCCGTAGCCAGTAAGCATGCATTCCGAAAATGCCGTCATAGCGCCGCCGTTCGCCTGGTTTTGCATCAAGGTTCTTCGTGTTATAGTTGTCGAAACACAGAACTCCTTCTAAGAGGGATTGGAAGGAAACTTCGAGGAATCACTTGGACAGATGTAATGAGGTCGTTATTAGTGAGGATGTTGGTGCTAAGATGCCTCACTTATAAACACGGTTTATGATATGTTGTTTGTCACTAATGCAAGCCTGAGCTGCAGCAACACCACGCCTATATTCACCATGGTTGTCGGCCGAAAATATTCTATAAAAATGGAGTTGTATATTTTCTTAATTATTCTATTTCATCAGACCTACACACTGGTAATGACGTTTGGAATATGAGTAAGGCAAATTATTCTGATGAACGGAGGAAAAGAAATAATTAGTTTTTCTGTTTTCTTTGTATTTTCTAGGACAGAAATAATCTGTGGTTTCCATCTCAGAGCTGCAGATGACTTCCTCATTCTTCCTTACGCTTCTTCTTTCTACAGTTGTGTCTGTTTCAAAGAAATTACGATATTTGGAAATGAATTATGGGCCCGGATATTGCAGTTATAGATATTCTGAATCCACTTATGTGGTATCTTTTGTCGTGTTTCTCTTTCCTTTTACGTCTATGATCTGAAGTCCCAGTGTTGATTAGATTACACTTTTATGCGCTTTCCTCCATGACTGTAGCAAGTCCATCTGTTGACAATATTTTCGCTTTTTGTAAGTTATTGCCAGCGTACCCGTAGATTATTTTCTCATGTCCGTCAACTTCCTCGTTATGTACGAGTAGAAGGTGTACGAAATTTGATGTTCGTTCTCGTCCTGTGTCCTTGAATTTCCAGCAGTAGGTCTAATGAATGAGACATAGATTGGCCGCATTGATTCGGTTTTTTTTTCTCTCTCCTGCATTTGGCCCAGTTTCTGGGACAACTGCTGCACCTTCTTGATCACTGGACTAGATCACATTACCCGAAATAGTGGGGTCACGGCAGAAATTGCCACTTCCTACTAGAACTGACCCAACTCGGTACGGTAAATATGTATCAGTCAACACCACGACGGAACTTCTCATTTGTAGCCTCTGTTGCAGTGGATTTTTTTTTATTTCTCTCTCTCTCTCTCTCTCTCTCTCTCTCTCTCTCTCTCTCTCTCTCTCTCTCTCTCTCTCTCTCTCTCTCTCTCTCTCTCTCTCCACCCCTACTTATCTTTTTTCCCTTCCCATCACTTGCCTTTCTCTCACCACATACGCACCTAGTCCCTGTCTTCTTTCTGACATCTCTCCTACTATTCCTTTACCCTAATTTTCACCTATCCCTCTTTCTTCCCTTCTCCCCACATGCACTTCCCTCCACCCTGTGTCCTCTTCAGCCTGCTCCTGACGAGCACATCACCCTCATCCTGTCATCTAGCACTTCCCCATCTTCGCCTCTACTCTCTGTCTACCACCCCGACTCTGCTTAACTCTCCTCCGCAACTCCATTCCTCCCTCCTCTTCACCTGACATTCTCCTTCTTCCCACATACTCTTACCCCTGATCTTTACTCATTCCTGCCTTTCGTCCCATCAACCCTTCCATTTTCCTTCCCGTTTATTACCCGCCCATTCTTCCCCCTCTCCTCCTCATCTACTCCCACCCACTTCACCCCTCTCCTCCTCATCTACGCCCACCCACTTCACCCCTCTCCTACCTACGAAGCCATCTCCCATCCCAAATGCTCCCCCCCCCCCCCTACCCTTCCTATTCAGAGACCTACCTCCGCTGTCCTTCACTCAGCCCACGTCACATACTATAGTAATCTTCTGCACGAGTCATTTTTCATTCCTTGACAATATTCGATTATCTGAAATGATTATCCTTCGTTTCCACACAGAGAGAGGTGAGAGAGAGAGAGAGAGAGAGAGAGAGAGAGAGAGAGAGAGAGAGAGAGAGAGAGAGAGAGAGAGAGAGAGAATGATTCATCGCCTGCTTCACAGTTCTTCGATCGTCCACCTACAACGAATGCTGGATGTCGCATGTATTTTGCATCACAAAGTGTTCTCTCTGGTGTAGCGTGTGGTGACGTTGAGCACCACTGACACGTCCAGTTCCTCCTCCCACACTACCCACGCCTGATCTTTCCCTCTTTTATCACACACACAGCGTTGTCCCCTCACCCACTCTCGCTCCCTCACCCACACTCGCTTCTTTTTCTCCCTCTTACTTTTGTTGCACAACACATTCATATTTTTTTATTTTCATTTTTTCTTCCATTTTGACTCTTCCCATGATGGGTTTTAGCCCAGCTGGTCAGAGCTAACGTAAATATTTGCCATCACTAGACGTACGTACTGGACCATTTTGATACCAGCTTGGTCGAGGTGGTGTACACTCTGGTGGCCCTGTTTCAGAACGGTGTCTAGCGGCTCCAGCCATCCTCCAAGATGCCCTGTGTTACTAAAGATCGAAATGTATCAAGATAACGAAAACTTTATTTCATGAAAGATTACCAACAGATATGAACTGGAGGGAGCTACATGGTTATGAGTCGTTGGAAACACAATTTTTTTTTCCCCCCGTTAAGGTACATAGTTTTAACTTCATACTTCAAATATGCAAATTGGTCATACTTTCATCAAAAATGAAAAATCACCTCATTCTCTGGGACGGTACAGTCTCATGCGGGCGTCTGGTTTAAACTGCTGCTCACATCTCACCTTGGTGACTGCTCAGGAACCATTCTCTCTCTCTCTCTCTCTCTCTCTCTCTCTCTCTCTCTCTCTCTCTCTCTCTCTCTCTCTCTCTCTCTCTCTCTCTCTGTATCATTCTTTTAACATCAGGTATGATATAGGTATGGCAAGTCGTGAGGCTGGAGCTTACGTTTGACCTTAGTATTGTCTTCATAACAAATAGTGAAGGGATATATGTCGTTGGCGATGGGATGAATGACATATGTTCATTCTACCTGATGACTCTCCTATATAAAAAAATTTCCTGTTGTGGTTATTAGTTCTGCGAGGTATTATTCTACCTGTTTTCCCTGCTGGCGTGCGCAAGAGGGAGTGGAGGGTTGAGAGAGACAGCCTTTGCTTTCCTGTCCTTTCCTCCTACTGCCTACAAGGGGGCTTTTATTTTTTTATTTTTTTTTTTTGCTATCGTTAAGGCCAGACCACCTCGATTGGACCTTGGGTCTATGTGGTCTGTGTATCTGTGTAACTCACTCTCTCTCTCTCTCTCTCTCTCTCTCTCTCTCTCTCTCTCTCTCTCTCTCTCTCTCTCTCTCTCTCTCTCACGTGCTGTTGCATGTCTTGCTGTTAAATTAGACATGCACGCGACTGACAAGGATGTCTCGAATGATTTCTCTTCCCCGAAACACAAACGCACAGTCACATACACACTAGCATACATATGCACAACTCATGACACTGACATATAAACCATATTATTCGATTAATCGTTCTTTATTAATCGTAGTTATTATTATTATTATTATTATTATTATTATTATTATTATTATTATTATTATTGATAGTATTATTATTGTTGTTGTTTCTGTTGTTTTTAATATTATTGGTATTGTTACATAGACACCCATGAAAGCGCAGATACACATATGCAACGAAACATTGAAATTGTCACACACACACACACACACACACACACACACACACACGCACAGTGAACTGTTGAACAGTTGACCAGTGCAATATGAAAGACATAGAAAAAAAATCCAGAATGTTTATGAAATATTTTCGACTGCATTATTATATTCATGAGTGACAGGCTGTTTGGATGTATACGGGCCATCCTCTACACAGGTAAGGGTGGACTGGTCTATACACAGGCATGAATAGATTAACAATTAAACACAACTTGAAAGATCACGTGTTGCTGCGTTGATGGATAACTATGAACGAGTCACCAATGTGATATGAGGAGGATGTATGAACTGTGTATAGTGTATATTGTACATCGTTGGATCTGACCAATGTATTCGATAGTCAAAAGTTATCTGAAGAAGGGAGTCAGTAGGCTGGTGGACAGGGAAGAGGGAAAGGTGGACAAGGAGATGAGTGAAACAGCAATGAGAGCAAGTGACAGTGGGATATTATTCTTCCTGGATAGAATTTAGTGGCAGAGTGCAGGATAGAATTTAGTGGCTGAGTGCAGGATAGAATTTAGTGGCAGAGTGCAGGATAGAATTTAGTGGCGGAGTGCAGGATAGAATTTAGTGGCAGAGTGCAGGATAGAATTTAGTAGCGGAGTGCAGGATAGAATTTAGTGGCAGAGTGCAGGATAGAATTTAGTGGCAGAGCGCAGGATAGAATTTAGTGGCAGAGTGCAGGATAGAATTTAGTGGCAGAATGCAGGATAGAATTTAGTAGCAGAGTGCAGGATGGAATTTAGTGGCAGAGTGCAGGATAGAATTTAGTGGCAGAGTGCAGGATAGAATTTAGTGGCAGAGTGCAGGATGGAATTTAGTGGCAGAGTGCAGGATGGAATTTAGTGGCGGAGTGCAGGATGGAATTTAGTGGCAGAGTGCAGGATAGAATTTAGTGGCAGAGTGCAGGATAGAATTTAGTGGCAGAGTGCAGGATAGAATTTAGTGGCAGAGTGCAACAAGGATGGGTCTCGTGTGGTCTGTGTTGATCTTAGTTTGTGTTCGTGATCTACAGGGGAGATCAAGGTCATGGTTACACATCATGCTAAACCAGGAGCAGAAATAGTTAATTAAAGGGAGTATTACAGGAAGGATCTAGATGCTTTCATAGCTTACCAGAAGTTGGATGGTAGAATTTAACCAAATTCAGTATCGCTAAGTAAGAATGAGGAGAGGAGATAGAGGATTAGTTAAAAGGAGTCAGATCGTGATAAAGATTTTAGGATATCAGTACATAGCACTTAATCTTTTGATCAATATCGTCGGAGATTTGTGAACAA
The DNA here is from genome assembly GCF_036320965.1 of Panulirus ornatus. Classification (NCBI taxonomy): domain Eukaryota; kingdom Metazoa; phylum Arthropoda; class Malacostraca; order Decapoda; family Palinuridae; genus Panulirus; species Panulirus ornatus. Next base: position 52,394,456 of record NC_092227.1, on the reverse strand, counting down.
AGAAAGACTCAGCATCATTGGCAAACATAAGAAAAACGATTGATATTCTTGTCTGGGAATATGCTCAAGAAAATACACACTGTATTTGCGACCTTCACTTCCATACGGTGTCTATATGGAAACCCTATTTTGAATGAACTTAATGAGAGGTTATAAAAAGTGTAAAGATGTGCAGTTAGGATAATTCCCATTGGAGGATCTGAGCTCTGAAAGATGGTTAAAGAATAATGTAATTACATGACCTCTTGATAGTGGGCGTATGCAAGTGAGGCCGCTGCCCGTTTGTACCTGATTCTACTCTCTAAGGCAGGGAAGGTAATTACGCATATAAATGAAACATCCTCTGAAAACGAAAAGGAGAAATGGGTATCTCATTATGACTCGACAGATCTTGAATCATCCTGCTGATTTGCATCTGGACAGATTTGCATAAAGATATATTTTTTTTCAAGCTTGGGTTGGAGAGGGCGAGGGAATGTAAAGGGAAACTTAAGATGAAATAGTGAGGGATGTGGGGAATTGTGATGCCATACCAAGATGAATGATATCTGTGGTTCATCAAGTGAATATATAGGTAGAAATACACACACACACACACACACACACACACACACACACACACACACACACACACACACACAGCCTTAACAGTCAGTAGAATTAGACCCCTGTTAATAGCACCACTGTCAACCACACTATGATCGTCTTCAGGCACATCATTCTTCCCTTAAAACCTTGTACTATATCCCAGCCCCCTCAGTACACCACCTCAGTACACAGTACACCACCTCAGTACACCACCTCAGTACACAGTACACCACCTCTGTACACCACCTCAGTACACCACCTCAGTACACAGCACACCACCTCAGTACACCACCTCAGTACACCAGGTCTCAATATTTCTCTGGACCATCAAATCCTCCAGTTGTTCTTCGTCGGCTCATGACACCTGACTCCCTTCGCCTGAACCCATGAACTACTTACACAAGACTTGCTTTCATGCCAGACTCACCTGCTCCTCACAACAGGTGCTGTTAGACACAGTGCACCGTACGAGAACGCTGGAAGGATGTTCACTTATCCTGTTCCCGCCTGCAGTGCGGCATTGAAGCTGCAGGACCCCCACCAAAATAGCATCCTGGTAATGTGAAGTGATGATTAATAATAATAACAATGACGTTAGTAATAATGATGATTATTGTTATTATAATTATCATTACCATTATCATTATTGTTATTGTTTTGGTTGTTTTCGTCACTATTGTTATTATTATTATTATTATTATTATTATTATTATTATTATTATTATTATTATTAATATTGTTACTATTATTATTATTATTATTATTATTATTATTATTATTATTATTATTATTATTGTTGTTATTATTATAATTATTATTATTATTATTATTATTATTATTATTATTATTATTATTATTATAATCATTTTTATTATGAGTATTGTCATCATTATTATCATTAGAGGCTTTTTCCATTGAAACATTCACGTCAGATATGAAACTGATCTGAACATGTTTAAGGATGATTTAACCTGGAACATAATTACCCCCATATGAGCAGGATGACTTTACGTTGGTGTATTCTCATGTTATTGATTGTTTCTTCCTTTCATCCCTCTTTCCTCACGTGTGCCTCACGTATACCTCGTCTGCAACTGCGATGTATAGAACACCAGAAGCCTTTCATCATGCCTGAGCGACGAGTCGGGACCATTAACGCGTAGATCTTCCCTTTCCACTCTCAGATGACGCTCACAAGCCGAGTAGTGCGGGGAGAATCACCGACTTGTGTGTATCCGTGTCTTATATATATATGCCAGGTTTGAGAAGTGAGGCTCCACTGGACTGTTAGAGCCCCGATGAACGACATGGCGCTGATGGTACAGCTGACGACGGAGCCGTGCAGTGACCTGACAGCAGCTGCGCTCCATACGTTGTGGAAGCGTGTAGGGTTCGTCTCGAAGCCTTCGTTAGGCTCTTGAGTGAGTGAGTACACTAAGTGTGCCATTAGTTAGGAAGCTGTCACTTGCTATACGACGAAGAGGGTCAGCCTTGGTCCAGATCATCCACGTGTGTCGTTCTTCAAGGATCGATCACAGATTGTTTCCAATCATAATTTCAAACAAGGCGCAGGGCAGTAGCGACCATGATATCGAAGTACCCTCCGGTTTGCTCGCTGGACCCAGTGGTCTTGGGATGTAAATAGCATGCAGAGGGCCTCCCTAAGGTCAGTGAGTATAGTATTCTGGTCTAAGTTCATAGGTCAGGCAGAGCGAGGTTACCATCTTGTACGGCTGACATACATCGAAATGCGATCCCTACACCGCAAAGGTGAATGTAAAGAGGCACACCAGCCATGACCAGTGATCATGTTTCTCAACCAGGACCTTGTGATGGTTGATTGCACCGAGACATGTACCGCATACTGTTCTCATATGTCTCTGACACATTGTTGTGTTATAATACTTCGGTTTCTTTATTGTAATACTCCATGGCATTGTTTCATTCAAAGGTGAATTTTCCTTTTCCATTCGTTTACATGAAAATGTTAAGAGTACATTACTAATCTGCGCCAGATTATCATTAGGGTTCTGTGAGTGATATCCTGTACTTACATCACTCTTTTGTACCTTTAGACTTCTACATTATCTGCTGTAAATCGTGCTTAAGACATGTTTAATGCAGAACTAATGTCGCATTTCTGACATTTCCCATTTCTGGGGTTTTATAACACACACACACACACAAACACACACACACACACACACACACACACACACACACACACACACACACACACACACATACATTCACAAAAAAGAACATGCCCACACACTTTATGGAACACACAGTAGGTCTTGGCACAGGAATACGTCGGTCCTGAAACACAAATATGCACCAATACACCAGCTCTCGCAGAGGCAGAAATGAAGGAGGAAGCAAAGGACACTTGTGTTTACGTCCACCACCTTGTGCAGGCGACTTCAGATGTATACAGAAACCTGCTGTAAAACTCTCTTTATTGATGTTTACTCGACCCAGAAAAACCCCAGCGTAAGACCCTCCTTCCTCGTGTATTTTTATCACACCTCGGTATTAAGTTGGCCCCGTCCAACACGTGGATCTAATTTAAAAGATCGAAAGATTATGTTTTGGAGATGGTACAGTCAAACGATTAATGAATGAGTTGTAAAATCGTGTCTGTTAGGGCGTAGAACATCGTCAAGATAAATATAAATCGGACACAAAGCGAGGGGAATGTTGCGTTGGTAAAGTTACCCACCTTCCGACTTTGGGGTTTAAGTCAGAATGCTAAACTAATCTCTTGAATAAAGAGGCGAGTGATGTAGCGTGCAGAAAATTATAAAATCATGAAAAAGAAAAAAACATCTTGAGCAATACAGGATATTCTTTTTCATCACCCTGATGTACTTGGGGCTTCAGATGTAAAGAAACAATTGATAGAAATGAAAATTTCACAGTAAAGAAAAAAATAGTATCCCAAACTCCTGTTTACGCATCTCGTTCTTTTGTAGTCTGCAGTACGGGTGGCATGGTCACCAGTCTTTTAAAAGGTTAACTTCGACGTGGCTCTGAGCAACACCACCAGTCACCCAGGCAGACGGAGCAGGTCGTGATGGATGAGCATGAGGAAGGGGAAGGGAGTAGACCGTGAGAGGCACACCTGGACACGCATCAAACTTCTCTCCCTTTTAAAACTATCCTTTCCTTTGTCCCAACCTTTTTTTTTTTCTTTTCCTCTCTTTTAATCACCTCAGTGAAGATTAGAAAAACCAAATGGAGGGTGGAGGAAGTTACGTGGGTGAGAGAGAAGAGAGAGAGAGAGAGAGAGAGAGAGAGAGAGAGAGAGAGAGAGAGAGAGAGAGAGAGAGAGAGAGAGAGACGGGATATCCCAGATGAGGGAGGTGAGAGATGGGAGGAGGAAGAGAGAGAGAGAGAGAGAGAGAGAGAGAGAGAGAGAGAGAGAGAGAGAGAGAGAGAGAGACGGGATATCCCAGATGAGGGAAGTGAGGGATGGGAGGAGGAAGAGAGAGAGAGAGAGAGGTCTGTTGCCAGCCATTTGAGTCTGGCACCAGCACGATGAGAGATATAGTTACCCGCTCGCCGCCCTGTGATGCGTCCATGTGAGAGCCACTACTCGGTGCCTGACGTGTGAGGCAGTGCGCGGAGCGAAATTCGCAAGAGCTCGAGTGTTGTAAGAATCTTCCCGCGTACACAACTGCATGGAAGAAAACGGTGTACTTGAGTGTTGATCGCATCCAATTTGATCACAGAATCTACCGTCATTTGTGTCCTGAGAGATGTGTTGACGTTCTCGCATTGCGAGTTTTGTTATACGAGTATTTGGTTTATCCCAATGACTCGTGGTCTTGTAGGTGTATATGAAAAGTATGTGATGTGTATCTTGATGTCAAGAACGACGTGAAGTTCTCTGGCGTGTCTCGGTGTTCTGTGAACGCCAGTGATCATGGAAAAGACGTGAGAAATTATCGGAACAAGATGGTACAGAATACAAAAGCATTTCAGCACGTAAGCATTTCATGAAAAGCAAGATGTCCCAAGGTGTTTGGATACTTATTTATGGTGTGTGATGAATGATGAAAAAAGACTTAAGTGAAGTGAGTGAGGAACTTGATCATCGTATCGGTCACTTAGATACTAGTACGTGACATAGATGATATTTCAGACTCCTTTCGCTTTTTCATTCCATAATTTCCTGTTCGTCTACCAATCTCTCTATTCTGTTTCTGTATGGAGTGTGCGCCTCTGACATTCTTTGGCTTGTGGGAGAGAGGAGGTAGAACAACAACTGTGATCTTCAGGGGATGGTAACCTGAGGTCAGCATGATAAAGACCACAAGGATGACATGTCGGGGAAACGATCCATCTCCATTTCAACGTCAAATGTTCTTTAGTGTAAAAAAAAAAGATTCATTGACACGCCCATTAATGTGAATATTATTTCACATCTCGTGTTTATTCTTCGAGACCTGAATATTTATAACGTCGTTTATTTATGTCCAGACCAAAGTAATCCTCCAACTCCTTTTTTAAACGTTACGGTTAGAAGGACAGAATCCTGTGGTTTTGGGATATTTAAGATGTTGAACCTGCGACCTGGAGAGCACCAGGAGGCGTGTAGCCAGGCCCCGGCGTGTGAGGACCACACAGGTGGGGGGTATCACATGAACATGGGTGAGGGGTGATGGTGGAATGTGTGGACCGGGGGTTTCACACACACACACACACACACACACTCTCTCTCTCTCTCTCTCTCTCTCTCTCTCTCTCTCTCTCTCTCTCTCTCTCTCTCTCTCTCTCTCTCTCTCTCTCATTTGTAGCCAGGGGGAATCGGAATGCAACAATAAAATCGTGGCCATGATGATATACATTCCCAACCATTAAGACATAGCTGCCTTCACACTTAACAGCTAGTGTGATGACGCTGAAAAATATCGGTGACGGAGGGGGGGAAAAAGACAACAAACAAACTGATGAGTCTCGCTCTGCCGCTCCAAGAATTACGAGGTTCAGGTCGGGAAGTTAGCGTCGTCCCCTCAAGACCCAAATTAGGGCTTTCGTGTGAAAATTGGAATTTTCTCGGAAGCTGTAACAGCGTTTTTTCTGAAGATGACGTCACTGTGAGGGGTGAGATTGTGAGATTGTATGCTAGAATGAAAGTTTCAGAACTTCAATAGTTAGTCCTATCCTTGAGGTCTAATAATAGAAAAAGGATATTGTGATTGAAATTGCCATCATTCGTCGTAGATCCGTCTGTTGTAGTTGATATTCGCGTCCGTGCGACCGTGCGTATAAACGCACGCATGTATACTGGATTTGATCAAAGTTTTTACCCTTACGAAACCCTCGCTGGGAGCTCATGCCTTTGACGAGGGGATGATCATCTTAGCCTTAAAACCTAAGATCTGTAACGCAGTCCAGGGTCAGTCTTCACCAGGTCTGAGCCTGGAGTAAGAAAGTTAACCATATAGTTGTATGGGTTTGCTGGTGGTTGATTGGTCGGTTGTCTGGACTTTTAAGTCTATCAGCCACCACGATCATAGAGGAAGTCACCGTCAAACAATAGCCACCAACCCAAGCATTTCTTAACCCTTTCCTCGGGTATTAAAGATGATTCTAAAGACCTTCATATTTTTTCAGTATATACTACTATATACCCTGTCTGTAAGGATCGATGAGATCAAAGCCCATTGCTTGATGTGAATAGATAAACTGAAGCTGAAAATATTTTACGGTTTTCGTTTGTATCGTCATGGTTTCTGAGGAAGCGCGAGGGCATTGCCGCACCACAACCTCTCTCTCTCACCTGGTTCGTCCGTGGCTCCTCTCCTGACCCTCCCGAATGCTAGACTTATCTTCTCAACAACATAACGTGACCGTGGCGAGAGGATGTGAGAGTCATTTACCTGAAATCTTTTAAGAAGAAACGAAGAACATCATAAAATGTAGATCAGTGTAAGGCTCTGTGATGTAGGAGAAACTATATACGGACCAATTGTGGAATGGGTGCTGTTGTCCTGGAAATATATTGACGGGTGACCATGTGGGAGCGTTGCAGCAGTGAGGGAGTATTAAGAACTGAGGGATGGTGATGGGTAACGCTGTGAGCATCATTTTCTTTTCCAGTCAAGGTTGTACGAAGCGTGCGTTGTCGTGGTGCCTTTGGTGTCCACGTGCCTACAGTATGTGCCTACGGATGAAGGATGGATATGACATTTTCTTAGAGACCGGATTGGTTGTATCAGTCTGAGATGCTCTCGTTCGGTAGTCTAATTTTAAATTCCTCAGAAGCGATTGTTTACTACGCTGCCACATGCAACCAGCATAACCCGAGATATGTCATTTGAAAAGAGGGACGGAAATTTGAATATCTTTTTGTGCAAGCTTGCTTTGTTCTTCATTACTCGATGGCATTTTAACACTGTTGGATGGGTAACAGTAGACGATGAGACATGAGTACTTTTTTAAGCTAAACTCACCAGATTTTGAGACCTTTGTTGAACATTGCGCCTAACGAGCAATGCAGACCATCCTTTCATAAGAGGATGCTCCTAACGTGCAATACAAACCATCCTTTCATAAGAGGTTGCGCCTAACGAGCAATACAGACCATCCTTTCACAAGATGTGTACCGTCGTCCATAGAGAGACAGAGAGAAGCAGCCTCCAGCGATGAGTCACTTTACGCACTGAAGCTCTATTGATGTAGTGAACATATGGCAACGGTCCATCCGTAAGCTCCTGACGGAGAAGTTAGCATTATCCTGTCCTGAGTGTGAGGGTTGCGGCTGGGGAAGGGCTACTGCTGGTGGGGCTGTCAGCCTGGTCTGCTCGTGTCTCTTTTAAGTCACTTGGTTCTCATCATCTGCCACATCCCATATATATGTTGCTGTCGGTGGGGGTGAACCAGGGTATACGAGGCTATCAGGGGAAACCACAGGATTGGTCGTGGGGCTTGGGTGTGGACACCGGGCTCTGGTGTTGGGGAAGTACTTGCGACTACTATACAGTGTTGTGAGCGAAAGGGGCCGTTGTGTCATCCCCTCGTGGCACTAAGTCGGAAAACTGTGAACAAGTACGAGAGAGAGAGAGAGAGAGAGAGAGAGAGAGAGAGAGAGAGAGAGAGAGAGAGAGAGAGTGGAGCTGAGCTCCGGGAAGTGAATTCTAGACTGATGTGGGTAGAAATGAGAGTGGATTGCAAGAGACTGGTGATTATTAGTGCTCATGTACCTGGCAATGAGAAGAAAGACCATGAGAGGCAAGTGTTTTGGGAGGAGATGAGTGAGTGTGTCAGCAGTTTTGGTGCAAGAGACCGGGTTTTAGTGATGGGTGATTTGAATGCGAAGGTGAGTGATGTTGAAGTTAAGGGTATAACTGGAGTGCATAGGGTATTCTGTGTTATGAATGGAAACGGTGAACAGCTCGTAGAGTTTCGTGCTGAAAAAGGACTTGTGATTGCGAATACTTGGTTAAAGAGGAGGGACATAACGCAAATAAAAGTATGTGAGTAGGAAAGATGGGAATTATTGGATTACATATTAACTGATAGGCGTGTAAAAGAGAGACAGTTGGATGTGAATGTGCTGAGAGTGTCAGCTGGTGACAGATCTGATCACTATCTTGTGGAGGCGAAAGTTAGCATTTGTAAAGGTTATAGGGAAAGAGGAGGTGAGAAGAGAGAGGTGAGAGTAATTGTGCTTGGAAAAAAGATTTGTGTTAAGAAATGCCGGCAGAGACTGAGTGTAGAATGGCAAAAGGTGAGAGGAGATGAAGCAAGGGGAATGGGTGAGTAATGGGAGATGCATAGGGAAGCAGTACTGGCATGTGTGAATATATGGCAGGCGAAAGAAGGAGGTAGGCAGATTAGAAAGAGCAGTATGTGGTGAGATAAGAAAAAAAAGTTGCTTGTGAAAGAGAAAAGAGAGGCGTTTGGGCGGTACTTACAGAAAGGAGTGCAAATGATTGGGAGATGTTAAGAGAAAGCGGCACGAGATCAAGAGGAAGGTCCAGTGTTTAAAAGAGAGGATAGATGAGAGTTGGAGTGAGCGACTATCAGTCAGCTTTTGGGAGATGATGTTTCGGACGGAGGTTGATAATGTGCCAAGAACAAGAGGACAAATAGGAACATCGGTGAAGGGGGCAAAAGGGAAAGTGGTAACAGGTAGTCATGAAATTACGAGATGGGATGAGTATTTCGAATTCCTGTTGAATGTGGTTGATGACAGAACGGCAAATGTGTTTTGTTATTTGGGTCTGGATAATATGCGAAGTGAGAGACTCATGAAGAGTGATTTGGTCAAGATGATGATGTGATGATGAAATGTGGTAAGGCGGCTGGAGTGGATGGTATTGCCGTTGAATTTATTGAGAAAGGGGATGACAATGTTGTTCATTGGATAGTTAGGCTTTTCAGTGTGTGTATGGATCATGGTGAGGTGCCTAATGATTAGTGAAATGCATATAGAGTGCCATTGTATAAAGGCAAGGGGGATAAAGTTGAGTATTCAAACTTTAGAGGTATAAGTTTGTTGAGTGTACATGGTAAGTTGTATGTGAGGATAGTGATTGAGAAGGTGAGCACATGTACAGAGCACCTCACTGGGAAGGCGCACTGTGATTTCAGAAGTGGTAGAGGATGTGTGGATCAGGTGTTTGCTTTGATTGAAGAATGTGTATGAGAAATACGCAGAGAAACGGATGGATATATATGTATGTGTGTCGCATTTATGAAAAGCATATGATAGGGTTGACTGAGATGCCATGTGGAGGAAGGTCTTAAGAATATACGTTGTGGGAGGAAATCAGTTAGAAGCAGTGAAAAGTTTTATCAAGGGGTAAGGCGTGTGTACGAACAGAAAGAGGAGAACACATGATTCCAAGTGAAGATTTGCCTGTGGCAGCGGTGTGTGATGTCACTATGGATGTTGAATTTGTTTATGGATGTAGTGGTGAGGAAGTTAGATGCGAAAGTCTTGGAAAGAGGGGCGAGTATGTAGTCTGCAGGTGAGGAGAGGTCATGGAAAATGAGTCAGTTATTTGCTAATGATACGGTACTAGTGGGAGGTTCTAGTGAGAAATTGCAGAATTTGGCGAATGAGTTTAAAAGGGAGTGTGAAAGGAAGTTAAGAGCAAATGTAAATAAAAGCAACCGTATTAGGTTTAGCAGGGCTGACGGACAAGTTAGTTAGGGTGTGAGTTTCAATGGAGAAAAACACGAGGATGTGAAATGTTTTCGATACCTGGCAGTGGACATGGCAGCGAATGGAACCATAGAAGCGGATGTGAGTCATAGGGTGGGTGAGGAGGCGAAGGTTCTGGGAGCGCTGAAGGATGTATGGAAAAAGGGATCCTTATCTAGAAGGGCAAAATTGGGTCTGATTGAAGGTACAGTAGTGCCAACAGTATTGTGTAGATGCGAGGCATGGGCTATATGAAAGGCTTTACGGAGGACGGTAATATGTTGGATATTATATGTTTGAGGACAATAAGTGGTGTGAGGTGGTTTGATCGAGTAAGTAATGACAGGGTAAGAGAGAGGTGTAATAATGAAGAATGTGTGGTTGAGAGAGCTAGCGATGTTATGCTGAAATGGTTTGGACATTTAGAGAGAATGACTGAGGAAAAGTTGACAAAGAGGATATATGTGTGAGAAGAGGCGGGGGGGGGGGGGGGGGGGGGGGGGAGTCAAAGACAGCTGGTAGACCAAATTGGAAATGGAAGGATTGAGTGAAAAAGATTTTGAGCGATCGGGGCTTGAAGGAAGGGAAAATGAAAGAACTGGAATGATATGGTATACAGGAGTCGACGTGCTGTCAGTGATCCAAACCAAGGTATTTGAAGCATACGGGGTAAACCATGAAAAGGTCTGTGGGGCCTGGATGTGGATAGGGAGCTGTGGTTTCGGGGCATTACACATGACAGCTAGAGAATGGATGTGAGGGGATGCAGCCTTTCGCCTTCTGTTCCTATCGCTAAATCGCTAACGCGGGAAACGGTAATCAAATATGAAAAAAGTCAATATATACATATACAGAGAGAGAGAGAGAGAGAGAGAGAGAGAGAGAGAGAGAGAGAGAGAGAGAGAGAGAGAGAGAGAGAGACGAAATTCAGCTTTCTAAGGCTAATTGAAAGTAATTATGAATGTAAGAGGAGTTCACTATATACTAAGAGGGTAATCTCCATATACTTACTGGCATATACAGCTGGCTCGGCGTTGATGTTGAAAATGAGGGCATTGGTCGTAAGTGTCAAATTAGAGGGAGAAAAGTTAAGTAACTAAGTTAACTGTTTTTACATTCGTAAGTTCACCCCCACTTAGAGTACCACTGCTGGTGACGCGTCATAACCTACGGCTGGCCTAGAACCCAGCTTCGAAGCTTCGATCATTCTGGCCAGACATAGTCCACACAAACACCTCCTTCATTGTTGGACTCTCACTCCCATCACGGCCCTACCCTCGCCGAATCACATACCCCCGTGCACGGCCCTACCCTCAAAAGAACCCCTGACCTCTACACGTACGTTCCCTCTCCAGACCCCTCTTCCTTGACCAGCACTCTCTCTCTCTCTCTCTCTCTCTCTCTCTCTCTCTCTCTCTCTCTCTCTCTCTCTCTCTCTCTCTCTCTCTCTCTCAATACCTGCACGGTCCTCCCCTACTTCGAACTCTACTCCATGAGGGGCCATCCCTTCCCAACCCCTGTTCCCTTCATTGTCCTTCGTGATTCCCTTCTTCACACTCCTTTTCCGACGGCTAGTCCTCCACTCCCCAGCACGGCCCTAGCCCTCCCCATACCACTTACTCCATTATATTCATACTTGAAGTGTATTCTCTATGGAATTATTATACTACGAAAGTGTTGGGATTGCGCTGTTTAGTCATAAGTAACATTTGTTCCAAGTTTTAAGCCTAATCCGTCTTGTCGACGAGTTTATTTTGATATCTATAAATAGTTATATAATATATCATGTCATTCCACTATTTTAGTAAGATTACAGACATACCAGTCGTTACTTATAACTGTAAGTACAGTCATTAGGACGGGTCCAAAGTCTTTTGACATTGCAGATTCCATTTTAGGAATTTCCTTTATTATTAAAATAACTTCCAACACGACCGTAAGGTTTGGCCACAGCTACAGCTTCACTAGGACTGCCGTTGCCACCACTATCACTGCCGCCAGTATCATAGTGGAACCAATGCCATCAGTGCCACTGCCGCCAGTATCATAGTGGAACCACTGCCACCACTGTTATCACTTCTACCACCGTCAAAGCCCACCCCTTTCTGAATGAGCTGGTGACTGTACTCCAACAGACAGAACATTTGGACCTTAGAGTCTGCAACTTTCATCCACTCCTGCTCCGCCAGAACCTGTTCGAGCTAATCATCACTTCAGCGACCACCACGACTACCAGCACTACCACCACCACCAAGACACCATCTACCACTGTCACCACCAGCACCGTCACCCATCATCACCAGCACCACTGAGAGAACTAAACCATCAAATACCACTGACTACCATAACCAGGGTCAGCTCACAAGAGACGTACACTACGCCTTCCCCCGTCACCCTAGCCATCATGAGCAAGGCGTGTCGGCTGATTTACAGGATCCCACATAAGGCGCCTCACGGGCTGGAGGATCGTCTAGCGGTGCGTCGAGGGGGCCTGACGCAGGGACCAGAAGGGGCGGCGCTCCTCCCAACGGGCCCCTTGCACCAACTCAGAAGGAGGATAAGGTCCATCACCTCGCCACTCTGCAACTATACCGTCAGAGAGGAGGTGAGACCAGGGGATTATATATGTCCGGGGGAGAGAGAGAGAGAGAGAGAGAGAGAGAGAGAGAGAGAGAGAGAGAGAGAGAGAGAGAGAGAGAGAGAGAGAGAGAGAATGTTGAGAGATAGTAGACATAGATACGGAAAAACAAAAAGAATTTCAAATGGTTTTGCTGTGAAATACAGAAATAACAATAGATGAGGAGGGTTACCAGTACATGCATGTCCTAGTGAGGTTCAGTTTGTCAAATTGTTGAGCATATGTGAAATAAGGTTCAAAATCATGAGTCATTTTGTTAGTATTACCTTATTGATAATCTTATTAGTATATATATATATATATATATATATATATATATATATATATATATATATATATATATATATATATTGACGAGATATGGCTTTACGGAAGCCATACTGGTTGTCAGAGAGGAGACTGTGGGATTCCAGATGTCTGAGGATATGGGAATTGAGGAAGGATTCAAAGACCTTGGAAATGGCAGGTGTCAAAGAAACGGGACTGTATTTCGAGGGTATACAACGGTCACTCTTTTCAGGGATGGGATATACCAACGGATGTTTCCAAAAAGATGGGAAAGTTCCCAGTACACTGGGATGTATGACATCAGGACGTGTGTATATATATATATATATATATATATATATATATATATATATATATATATATATATATATATATATATACATATATGTATATATATATATATATATATATATATATATATATATATATATATATATATATATATATATATATATTTTTTTTTTTTTTTTTTTTTTTTTTTTTTTTTTTATACTTTGTCGCTGTCTCCCGCATCTGCGAGGTAGCGCAAGGAAACAGACGAAAGAAATGGCCCCCCCCCCCCCAACACATGTACATACACATGTCCACACACGTGTATACATACCTACACAGCTTTCCATGGTCCACCCCAGACGCCTCACATGCCTTGATTCACTCCACTGACAGCACGTCAACCCCTGTATACCACATCGCTCCAATTCACTCTATTCCTTGCCCTCCTTACACCCTCCTGCATGTTCAGGCCCCGATCACACAAAATCTTTTTCACTCCATCTTTCCACCTCCAATTTGGTCTCCCTCTTCTCCTCGTTCCCTCCACCTCCGACACATATATCCTCTTGGTCAATCTTTCCTCACTCATTCTCTCCATGTGCCCAAACCATTTCAAAACACCCTCTTCTGCTCTCTCAACCACGCTCTTTTTATTTCCACACATCTCTCTTACCCTTACGTTACTTACTCGATCAAACCACCTCACACCACACATTGTCCTCAAACATCTCATTTCCAGCACATCCATCCTCCTGCGCACATCTCTATCCATAGCCCACGCCTCGCAACCATACAACATTGTTGGAACCACTATTCCTTCAAACATACCCATTTTTGCTTTCCGAGATAATGTTCTCGACTTCCACACATTTTTCAAGGCTCCCAAAATTTTCGCCCCCTCCCCCACCCTATGATCCACTTCCGCTTCCATGGTTCCATCCGCTGACAGATCCACTCCCAGATATCTAAAACACTTCACTTCCTCCAGTTTTTCTCCATTCAAACTTACCTCCCAATTGACTTGACCCTCAACCCTACTGTACCTAATAACCTTGCTCTTATTCACATTTACTCTTAACTTTCTTCTTCCACACACTTTACCAAACTCAGTCACCAGCTTCTGCAGTTTCTCACATGAATCAGCCACCAGCGCTGTATCATCAGCGAACAACAACTGACTCACTTCCCAGGCTCTCTCATCCCCAACAGACTTCATACTTGCCCCTCTTTCCAGGACTCTTGCATTCACCTCCCTAACAACCCCATCCATAAACAAATTAAACAACCATGGAGACATCACACACCCCTGCCGCAAACCTACATTCACTGAGAACCAATCACTTTCCTCTCTTCCTACACGTACACATGCCTTACATCCTCGATAAAAACTTTTCACTGCTTCTAACAACTTGCCTCCCACACCATATATTCTTAATACCTTCCACAGAGCATCTCTATCAACTCTATCATATGCCTTCTCCAGATCCATATATATATATATATATATATATATATACTTAAGGCAAGGTACTGAAGGTACTGGAACATATATTTCAACACGCACCTATATATCCATGCACAGCCACAAACAAAAATTAAAGTGATATATGAGCTGTATACACCGTGTTGTATAACAGTTCCCTATAGCAATCTGCAGTATGTTTTATGGAATGCCAGTATTAAAAAAGCTGACGCAAACAATACGTAAGCCCTGGGATAATTGAATTTCATGTCATATGACTCTGTATCCAAATAATGAAACAAAAGTTATCCCCTGGGTAATTAGAATGCTGTCCATGTTATCATTACTATTTTTGTTCCTCCACTGCCTCGTCTGCTTCCATTTCCATGACGTGATCTTGTACATGCGGCATTGCAGTTTATTCATTTGGATATGTACATTGAGTCCAGTGTGTCTAAGTGGACGTAGGCCTTCACGTCTTGCACACCTACACTCATCATAGTTGTCAGATGAAGCTTTTGTCTTCATTCGTCCTCCTGCTTGTGCACATGAGACGCTTGCACCTCACACGGTACAGTCAGTTTTTTAAAATCACCATCTGTAATAGCAGCTAAGTATAGATACTAAAGTCCTACTCTCCTGCGTAATTCAGTTCCATAGTGTAACATTGTAACGAAATGGTTAAGTTTAGGCAAAAAGTATCTAAACCCAAGGGTAATCAAAATGTAGGTTCCAGTTAGAAGCTTTAAGTTTGGAAGAGATTAACATAATCATATGGTAGAGAGACCATTCTCCTAGGGGCCTCTGACAATAGAAATGTTACATGTCCATATTTCTTTCAATGAAAAAAACACACACAAAAAAAACTCCCTACTACGAGGAGTGATCTCTTAAAACATACATTGTAAAGAACGAAGGAATTGTATGGTTATCGTTGAATTCATATTTCCTGCTATATTCTTATACTTTATAATTCTGTTTGAAGTCTGATTATTTGTCTATTTTTCTAAGCTTCAGTTCCTTTGTTTTAAATCGGATCAAAAACTTTTATATACTACTAATCACTGCACTGTTATCACGAGCAGGGAGAGGATGATTTCTGTTCGTGATGAAAACTGTAACTTTACTTAAGTTAGCGTTCCCGTAACCTAAACTTGAGAATGTATGTGATGTAAGAGATGCATATTAATTACAAAGGTGATTGTGGAGTTCAACCTTTGTTTTCATTGACATCAGTAAGAAATAACGTTTGAAGAGATCGATGTCCTTATTCAACAGAGTATATATAATTCAAGGTTCCTGTTTCCATTAGATTTCGTTTTCTTCCCAGGTGGTATTAGCAATCGTAGGAAATTCCAGGTATCAGATAGACCTTCGGACGCTTTGGTGTGTTTCAAAACTCAGACAAATGGGTCTTGAAACAGAGAAGCCTAGAAAGAAAAACAAGAAAATCCTCATTCATTGTTCTGTAAGCTCAGAATTATCTTCCAAACTTAGAAAAAGAGGAAGCATCTATGACATCGAAGTGATATGTCCTTTTTACGATATTTACTTTTTATTGACATTGTAGTCTCACAATACAGTGTTGATAACACTGACTAAATAAATATGAAAAATAGAATGCTGGAGTCCGCGATGCTCGATGATACTTCAGTAAAACTGACAGTCAGTGTGATTAATAGCCCAGTTATCTTTTCTCTCTCTCTAGAGTGATAAGGTTTCACACACACACACACACACACACACACACACACACACACACACACACCACCTCCACTCTCACACTATCGCCCTTATGGTGACAGACACGTGGGCGGTGGTTCGACTATCCAGAGTAACGGGGCATTAAGGGTCGTTGATCTTGTCTTCTGTACTTGCCGTTGTGCTTAGTATAAGGTTGTGACTGTGTGCTGGGCGTAGGGATCGATTGTCCCATATCTGAAACCCAAATTGGCTCACAAGACGAAATCGATTACTCAAACATGCATGATGGTTTGGTGTTAATGCGTCTGTCTGTTCCCTGGATGTTGTTTTGAACTCGATTAATGAATTTTCATAATATACGTAACTGACTCCACAGACGGAGTTAGAAAACCTTTACTGTCTCCATCCACTGGGACTTTCGAGTGCTGGAAAACTTTACTATACTAAGGTTAAGATATTAAAGAGAACACTGTTGTAAGAAGTGGTTTGAGGGAAGAAAAGATTGTCTTCAAAAATCGTTATTCTTTTTGAAAGATTTGTAACTTCTCTGTGATGAATTGCTCAAGTGAAAGAGTGAGAGTTTGAGAACTTACTGTGGTGGTCAACACTCAGATGAGAAGGCTGCAGGTCTGGGCATGGACTGGTTAACATGGCCAGTCTTGGAGGAAAGGAAACCCTTTCAGAAGCCAGTCCACCGTCGTGATTAGCAACCTTCGCCAAGTATTGGCCAGTTTGATCAACCTGGTAGACGAGAGAGAACGCTGGCGAGCCTGCCCTCGTCCAATCGAAAAAGTTTATTGTAGTCCTTTTTGTTAACTTGAGAAAATAGTTCTTACTGGTCGTGGAATGAAGGAATTAGGAAAATAAAATGACACATGGGAATTTTAAAAACAGGGCGAGAGCTTAGGATTCTTTCATCTTGATCTGTGCGATGTTAATGTGGGTAGTTAGCCAGCGGGAGGTTTATGTCTTTTTGTCATTTGCTGCGGGAAGGCTCGACAGATCCGAGGTTGGGGCATCTCACGTCCGTATCGAGATCGCCTTGAAGGACTCTGAACATCAGTGCGACTTCACAGGACGTTCAGAATGCACGTCTATGCAAGAGATTCAATGTCACAGTTTTCCTACATCTGCTGTAACTCCAAGAGTTATGAAAATATCTGTAACAAGATCAGGATCGCATTGGCTTACGGTTTTACACTCCGTCATTGTATCGATAACAAAAAATCGTATGCAACTCAGCTTCTTATCATTTGGTGTAAAGAGTGAAGTTCATTTTATGAATAATATTTATCCCGAAATGATCGATACACTGGAGTGCAGTAACACAGTAACACAATCATCATTCATGGTCAGACTGGATTCCAATATTACCAGTGTAATTGAATCCAGGTGCTTAAGCTTCTACGGCTGAGCTACCTGGGACAGCATCCCTCAAGGCTCAGTTACTGCAGTCATCAGTTTTGTAGTCACGCAGCTTGCCATCACACGATCCATAGCCCCATAACGCCGTAGCTTTCACTCTCAGTTCGAGTAGCCTCGTGAAGCAGTCCCTAGGGTGAGTATTAAATTCGTTTGATTGACATATCCTGAGCTCAGTTGCCTCCATAGATCAACATCACTGTTCAAACTGGAGGTCAGGGGAGGGAGGATTACAACGCCAATTATTCCAGCTAAGGGAGACCATCGCACCTGACCCAGACGCCAGCTGTCTAGATCTAGTCCACCCGGCCATGGATCACAGTGCCCTAACAAGTCAACTTGTGCACAACTACTGTTCGAAAAGTTTGGCCCTTCTGAATATTTGGCTTTAATCTCATTTGGACATACCTGCAGTCGTCCATGGGATCTCAATTCTCTAATAAAAACTCAAGAAGTCCACACTAGGGTATTCTGTGACCTCCCAGAACTCATGATCAGTTAGATATAACTCAGTAAGCCTGCTGATCGAGGACCCACATTCACCACTGGACAACCTAGACTGAAAAGCTTGGGTTCTAAACCAAAATTATTCTTCACTCACAAATTCAATAAAAATACAATAATTTCTGTGTACGTAACACTCCGTTTCATTACAACACTCGCAGTAGATGAGTTTTACAAACATTAATCTTTGCAATGATCACACGTGTACTGATATTTAACACAGCGCATCATGATGAATGCCTTCCAACTCCCTCAGGGTTTTCAAAGGCGAACGTCAGTATAGATTATTGTACGTAGATTTAATTCTGTTTTTGTTGTGTATTATTGTGTTTCATACATGTCATGTGCTTATCATACGGCTGGCATATCCATCCAACCTACGAACATTTATTGGGGAGTATTACTCTTCCAGTTTGGTGTAATGTTAGTATTACGTGAAAGCGATATCTGGTACTTATTTCAGTTGCAGCGCCGCAACAACTAGTTGTTGTGTGCTTGTCTACTCTCCTAGCATTTTGTTTTGATAGTATCGACAGATATCATGTCGTACGGTCCGCGTAGATGGAAGAGCTACTCTGTCTGCAGATACAGTACAACTGCACGCAACCATCTGATGTTCCACCAGTAGTCAAAAGACCACAAAAGGCAAAGTTTACGGTTACGATAACTTTTAGAAATCTTATGCATACTTCCACGAGCTGTGATCAAAGTCAAACATAGTATCCCTGAAGCTCTTTTTAAGTATGATATAGCTACTCATCATTTCGTGTTATGTAATCTGTTAAGCATGAATTAGTTCATTTTGCTCTAACCGTTCTTTATAAGTTACTATCTTACCAATAAGATGGCGCTACTGGCAACTTTTAGCAACTCTTTCCAAACTGCTGGTAATCTGGGGTAGTTATACATCCGAAATATATTCTCGTTGGCCAAGTTTGTTTAGTTCACCCAGATCACTGGCGCCATGAGGATGTAGCCAGTGTGTCTGTGTTTGTACACATGTTTTCATCCCGTCTTTCGGCAGTGTTTGCTTAAGTGTTATGTTGTGAAAACTGCTTACGTACTATTGCATATAAGAACTGTGACTACAAACACTAGAACATCTCCATCTGGTGTACAGACATTGATAAAGTGTAACATTCCGTGGTTGATACCATGAAGATCACGAGTGTTCGTCACGAGAGGCGGCAAATGGACAAAAATCAATGTGCTGTTCACTTGGATAAAGGAGTGGTCCAGAGGATGTTGGATGACCTTGACGAGGTAAGCAGTTTTTCCGTTGAGATTATATAGACATGTTTGACGCTAGTGGCGAATCACTGAACGACACCTCGTTACCTAGGACACAAAAGGGTATTCCTGTATTATCTCTCCGCATATCCTCATTTATGCTTTAATTTTGATGAAATTTTGGGACACAATAACTGAATAGTTACATGTTCCATAGATTATGTAGGAAATATGCATTTTTTTGCCTGTGTTGAAAAAATAGTGTTATAACTGATTCCATTGTAGAAATATTTTTTCGTAAATGCTTATATAAAAGGTACTCAAGATGAACTCTTCAGGATCATTTTAGTGGAAAAAGAATCCGTCTCATAACGTATTTTGGTCAAATACATGTAACTAGTCTGTCGCGTGCGCTTGCGCGAGGCACGCCAAGACCTCGAAACCCCAAGCGGGTGGGCCTCTCCTAGCTTAAGACCTAACGGTGTAGAGAAGGTTCGTTCCATTGCTGCGGTGAACGATTTCATTCAGTAAACACAAATTAATTCAAACAACAACAGACCATTGGATCCTAACGAGACTGTTTGTGATAGTGGAAGTGGACAGAAACTTATGCATTAGCGTCGCAGTAGAAAGAAACACGTTTAGATTTTTCAGACCTGTAAACTACTCGTGTTTGAGACAGTTGTAGTAATATAGGACCATGTTTTGCCAGAGCCGTTCCTCCACGGGTTCAGAGGTGAAGGACCGGTGGATAAGGTCAGTCCCCGG
The DNA here is from genome assembly GCF_036320965.1 of Panulirus ornatus. Classification (NCBI taxonomy): domain Eukaryota; kingdom Metazoa; phylum Arthropoda; class Malacostraca; order Decapoda; family Palinuridae; genus Panulirus; species Panulirus ornatus. The sequence continues at coordinate 52,374,419 of NC_092227.1, read as the reverse complement.
GTTGTTAGGTGTCAGCTCAACATGTATCTCCAGGCGAGAGGTTATTTCAGGTATGAACTGCCAGTTCAAGCTCTTTTGATGTCATGCAAGCACGAGAGCACTGAGGCACAAACAAATGCAAGCGATACAGCCAAGTATTTCCAGAATACCAGTCTAGCATAACAAGGACGTTGTTAACCATTTGCCACCATCAGCGAACATCAAAGAACATGTTGTGCAAAAGACAAATTGAACTTTACGGCCCAATGTCAACACCATCAGGAGAGCATGTAGCTGATGAACGCTGGGAAAAGACTGCGTCTGTATATTTCAGGCCAGGAGAGCGGGAGTGTGGAGGAAAAAGGTGAAAACGGAGGCATTAGGTTGGGGATATGAGTGATAGAGGAAAGATACGTGGATAAGGGCTGGGACATAGTGCATTGGGTAATGTAGATTTTATTGCAAGAGATAAAGAATGATCGCGACTTAGGTGGTGTTAAGGGGCAAAGACTATTTTTCCTTATGTTGGCTGCAACGGCACAGGCAACTGAATGCCCAAATCAAAGGTTGACTGTGGACCGACTGCCTTAACCAGGGTTCGAACCTTTGCGTTCGACCCCGGGTGGCCAGTGAATGCGTCACACTCAGCAACGTTAACCCTAACACCACGGAGGTCCATAATGTTGTAATACGTATGGTATGATACACAGGGATAGCAGATAAGTAGGGTGAACAAGGGAAATAGAAATGAATGGCAGTGTTGATGGAAATATACGAATTCTTAGCGTAGATGGTCACATTTCCGAGCACTAATTCTAGTTTCCTTCCTTGAGAAGTTTATTGACACTCTCCTGTTTGGATTCTGAGAGTCAGGTGAAGAAATGTGTGTATGTGTGAAGGTTTTTGATAAGGGTGTGGGTCTACGCGCGTGGGTATGTTTGTGTATAAATGTGTGTGTGTGTGTGTGTGTGTGTGTGTGTGTGTGTGTGATTACTATTTGCGCGTTACAGCGAGAGAGTTGTCCCGTATCTTAACCTTGTATATATGCGCCGTGTCTTTAATCCTGTGTATATATGCATAGACATGTACACGCTCCCCAGCCTAAGCCAGATACCCGTTTATCGACCGGCCCCAAAGGGAGGATGAACACCTGGGTTGGTTTGAGGCCGGGCTGGCCCGTGGTGACACATGACCTGTAACACTGGCCACCACACCACGAAGGAACGTGTTGCGATTATCATTAATGCGTTACGGAAAGAAAGTTGTCTCTCATGATGCCTCGTCTCTTAACCTTGTACGTATGCAACATGTATTTACTCCTATGTATATATATATATATATATATATATATATATATATATATATATATATATATATATATATATATATATATATGTATGTATATATATATATATATTATTTATGTATTATACTTT
>NC_092227.1:52250504-52368004 GCF_036320965.1 Panulirus ornatus | reverse complement strand
TTCTTTAGTTTCTCACTCGAATCTGCCACCAGTGCTGTATCATCAGCAAAGAACAACTGACTCACTTCTCAGGACCTTTCATCTCCTACAAACTGCATACTCGCCGCTCTGTCAAAGCCTCTCACATTTACTTCCCTCAGTGCCTCATCCGTAGACAGATTAACCAACCATGGTGACATCACACACCCCTGCCGGAGACCAACCTTCACTTTGGAACCATTCCTGATCGTACGCATGTCTTATATCCTCGATAAAAATCTTTGCACTACTTCTTGCAACTTTACTCCTATAAGGCACCTCTATCCACCCTGTCATACAAGAGCTCTCTCCAGATCCATAAATGCCACATACAAAACCATCCGTTTTTCAAAGTATATCTCGCATTCTTCAAAGCAAACACCTGATCCACACATTTCTTACCTACTCTAAAACCACACTTTTCTTCCTCAGTCTGATGCTCTGTACACGTCTTCATTCTTCCAGTCATACCCTTTCCATACAACTTACCAGGTACGCTCAACAAACTTAGTAATTTGAACACTCCTTTAATCCCCTTTCCTTTACACAAGAGACTATACATGTATACCGTCAATCCTCAGGCACCTCACTATGATCCATACATACAATGAATATCCTTACCAACCCATGAACAACACAGTCATCCCCTTTTTCGATAATTCCAACGGCAATGCCAGCCACTTCAGCCGCCTTGGCACATTTCATCCTACGTAAGGCTTTCGCCACCTCTTCTGTCTTCATCAAACCACCTTATTATCAACCACGTTCAGTAGTCCCTCAAATTTCTTACACCATCTCCTCCCTTCATCACTAATTGTTACCACTTTCCCTTTTGCACCATTCACTGATGTTCCTTTTCGTTCTTTTTTTTTTTAACCTTCCTCCAAATCAACTTATTCTCCTTAATCTTTAGTGGTACTAGCTCACTCGCTCATTTGCCTTCTTTTTTGACCCCTTCATCATCCTATTGACCTGCTCCTTTCTCTTACACATCCTCCAATCATTTTCACATTCTGCCTATAAGTAACGCCCAGACGCCTCTCTTTTCTCTTTCACTGGCGACTTTACTTCTTCATCTCGCCACTCACTACCCTTTCTAATCTGCCCACCTCCCACCTTTCTCGTGCCACATGTATCTCTTGCAAATGCCATTACTGCTTCCCTAATACATCCCATTCCCCACCCACTCCCCTTCATTTACTTTCACCCTTTGCCATTCTACACTTAATCTCTCCTGGTATTTATTCATACAAGTCTTTTTCAAGTTCACTTACTTTTCACCATTCTTTCTCACCGGTATTGTTTCCTCTTCCTAAAACCTCTACAAATCTTCACTCTTACCTCTATATGATAATGATAAGGCATCCCACCAGCTGCCCCTCTCTGCACATTTATGTGCAAAAGTCTTTACACGCCTGTCACTTGATATGTAATCCAGTAATGCCCACTGACCATCTCATATATATATATATATATATATATATATATATATATATATATATATATATATATATATATATATATATACTTAAATATTCAACTCTGATATGAGTGGTCTCTGACTTTCATGTCAATATTCGTGGTAGATTGATTTATATGATTCCTGTGTGTACTTTCTTGAATCGTATTTTCGATCGCTGTCAATTTCTTTTTGAAATTCAATCCTGATACTTAGTTTCCCTGCTTGTATTTTCTGCTGGCTTCTACGTACACCGTCCCTGCCAGCGTGTACTGCACTTACATAAAAATACAAAATCTCTTCTTTCCATCACTCATCACTTCTTGCTTTATTTTCTCCATCTTTAACAATGCTTCTACTCCTTGCCTTCCATCTCCATCACTACCTCACCTCTTACCTCCATCTTCACCATTGCTATTCCGACATCAAGACCAGTTATTCAGCACACCGTTCCCTCCCCCTCCAACCTGCTCTGCCCTCTGTTTGGATGACCTTTGTCATAGTGACCTATGGCTTCACCATCACTAGATTCTGTCCCTCCTCCCATCTTCTTTATCACCAGTAACGTTCCTTCCCTGTTTTCACTACCACCATCACCGTTCCTTCTCCTTCTTCACCACCACCAACACCGTTCTTCCTCCGTCCTCACCATCACTAACCCCAGTCTTCACCACCACCACCAGCGCCATCCCCCGCCTCCTCCCCGACACCACTGGCCGGGCACCTCCTCCCTGCCCCACGCCTCAAGCACTCGGCTCACCAGTCTCCCCTACACCAGCCAGCCCACCTGCAGCTGGCGATGTGAATAAACTAAATGATGGCAGCGCTGCGCCTGGGTCTTCAGTCCACCTTCTCTCGTTGCGTCCAGAACATCTAGTAGCCCTTGCCTTGTGCCTCGTGTATCTAGGAGTCTGTCTATAAGAAACAGCAGCGTCTAGAAACCCGTCAGCTAGTGTTTAGTGCGTGTAGAATTTTGATCATAGTGTCAAAAATATCCCAGCGAACCTCTCGTGGTGTTTCACGAGTCTGCGATTTTGATCGACGTCTCCTGAACGGAAGGAAGTGTTCATATTTTCCACAGTGTCTCGAAAACAAGACATCCTTTCATAAAGTCTTGTCAGTCTGGGACGTGTTGCCCTCAAGTGTCTGCTGCACTAAGTAGCTTCTTCTTCCGAAGTGTTTAAATGTCACAGTGGTGGGGCTCCTTCCTCGCCGACCCCGGACTTCATCAATGTTTCCAGTAGCTGACCTCCGTGACATTCTTGTACAACTCCTCTCCTAAAACCAGATGTACCCAAATCATCCTAACTTTTTCATAAGGAAGAAAAAAATGATCCCTCTCCTCTTTAGCCAAATGACATTCCCTGTGGTTACGACCGTACAGACACGCTGGAGAAAACTTCATAGTTATAATCATCAACGTCGTTTGTTTTTGTTGGTGAGTCAGTGTCATGAGGGTGCCACATGAAGTATAATTTGGGGTAAACTCGCTCCAGGGAAAATTACGCCCGGCCCCCACGTTCTTGGGGCAGCCAGAAGTTATTCCACGTCCGGACGAGACTTTGCCACGTTGTGGTGTTTATAACTTACTGTGTTATGATCTTTGGTGGCTCTCTGTCACACTCTTGTGATGACCTCTGGTAACTACTAGTGTGCTATTTGGTGACCCTTGTGACCTCCTCGTGCACTGTTTGGTGACCCCTGTGACCTACTCGTGCACTGTTTGGTGACCTCTCTGACCTACTCGTGCACTGTTTGGTGACCTCTCTGACCTACTCGTGCACTGTTTAGTGACCTCTCTGACCTACTCGTGCACTGTTTGGTGACCCCTCTGACCTTTGTCACGTATTAATGCACTGCTTGTTGACCCCTGTGACCTACTGGTGCCATATGTGATGGCTTTTGTGACCTGCGGTTGCGGTTCGATGACCACTGTGAACTACTAGTGGACTGAGTGATGACCACTGTGACCTACTGGTGCACTGTGATGACCTTTGATCATTTCTGATCGAAGACTTCTGTGACGTATTGGTACATTGTTTCATGACCTCGTTTGATGACCTTTGTGACTTATTGATACATTGTTTCATGACCTCTGTAACCTCCGTGTACATTGTTTGATGACCTTTGTGACCTACCGATGTATTATCTGATGATCTTTGATTATTTTTCGTATACGATGTAATCAACTCACAGACTTTTTCATGAGTCTTCAAATAGCTCTCGCGTGTCTGTCGTTTGTGTTATATGGATATAGATAATGTCATACAGACCCTCCGGTTGAATACCGGTACGTAGCATGGTGACCCAAGTAAGGTATATAGAGAATCCTGGACAGCTCGGTATGATTACCTCTGTAGCAGAGTCCTGCTGGTTCTCACTGTCTCTCGTCACTGCTCTTTGCACTGCTCGGCCACTGTATGGTTTAGACCTACGGTGCGATCAGCCTCTGTTACATCCGACTATGAACACTTGCGGTACAAAATCTACGCACTTGTTTGAGTGTTAATGGAAAAAATGTGTCAAAAAGGATGAATTTATTTACACTGCTGGATTGATTCTTCGGGATTCACAGTTTAGCATTCATTTAATTGGCCTTTGAATCACCAAGGCTACATTAGGGGTGAATCGTAGCCTCGTCGTACCCCATGGTTCATCGCTGCACTCAGAAACTTTTGTGATGGGTCTGGCCGTTGGGGATCAAACACTATCCCGTGAACCCTCGAACCACAGTCCTGAGAAATTTGAAAATACCGTCTCGTGAAGTATTGTGCTTTTATCTCGCGATGCTTCGAGCTACTGTCCGAAAACGTCATCCTCTTGTCCCATGAATCCTCAGACCAATGTACAATGAAGCCTTGAAAATCTCGAGATCAAACTTCATGTTCGTTCGAAAATTCGATTCATGTCAGACCCACACTCTTCACAGCCGCTAGTATACCAGATTAGTAAGGGCTGGAAGCGCATGGCACAAAGGAATGGAACTTAACACGAAAGTACTGATGTACAGATAGAATATCTAGGTCAAACTTTATAGTTTCGAGGACGAAAATGATTGCTTATAATAGAGTCAGAAGTTCTTTGCAGCCCAAAATTTGAAACGTAAAGGTATTACTATCCAGTTTTAGCCTACTGTGAAAGTATATACCCTCTAGGTTATATCTTTTGACGTTAGAAGAAAAAAAAAAATTCCAGACGTAATCCTGATAGACACATGAGTTACCGAGACTACCTGAGCCACTCTGGTTAGTGGAAAACGACCTCTGAGGGACACAGAATTAATACACGTCTGCCTCGATGAGTAGTTAGGTGTATGTATCAAAGACTTCACATCGCAGGTACACGCTGCTCTATGGAGGCTTCAGGTCTGTGACACCGGAGGGACGCTAGCGGTCATGCTCCGGCTAAGACCTGGTTTGATAAATAAATCCCAGGCCAAGGTAAGGGGGAAGAGGGAGCGACTGTCAGTAAACCCCCTCGAGGTACCATCAACACTAATCCTAAAAGTGCCATATTGGTCTGGAGGGTCTCACCATGGTATTGGAAGTACTCACCCTGAGGTACCACCATGGTATTGGAAGTACTCACCCTGAGGTACCCCCATGGTATTGGAAGTACTACCCTGAGGTACCCCCATGGTATTGGAAGTACTCACCCTGAGGTACCCCCATGGTATTGGAAGTACTCACCCTGAGGTACCCCCATGGTCCTGGAGGTTCTGGAGGTAACCCCAGTGGTCATACTGGGTTTAGGGATTTGGCATCACGAGTGGACGGCCCATGTCCGTTGTGGGTGAGGCCTGGTGCTTCATCCCTCCTCCTGTGTTGCTTTATCAGACTCTGCTCCTCCTACCAGTTCCTCCCCTCCCGGTATGGAGTCAGCTTTGTGAAACTTGTCATAGATTTCATCGTAACTTAAACAAAGGATACTAAATGATTGATATGGAGGACTTCATGTTATACTGTTTTACAGTAGTTGGGATTACAGTCAGTCGTTCGATTCGTTTATTCTATTTTCAAATGATTCGTGTGGATTCGTGAAGATGATCCGCCCTACTTTGATACACGACCTCCTGAAGGGTGATCCGCCCTACTGTGATTCACGACCTCCTCGTCACATGTTGGTAGCAGCAACGTGCAGTGTTATGTGGGGTCCCTTCGCTCATCATGTCTCAGGTGTATACGCAACCGCGCCGCAGTTACCTGACAGTGCCCACCTACTAGAGAGATTCCTTCTGCTCTCTCTTCTTCTGGCTAACTAAAAGAAAGAGAGAAATTAACAACAAATATTGCTCCATGATCACAGGATTCATCCCCTAACAAGCACGGTCGCTTCGAATACTGTTTCCCTTGAATATGGTTCCCCGAGACAAAGACCATGAATGATCCGTCATATGAATCGCTTCGAAGCGTTAAGAATAGTTACGAATAACACCACCCGCGAACACGAAACGTGAAGAAATGCTTCGAATAACAGCGTACGCGAACACGATCCTTGTGAGACGCGGGGCAGTGACTCTAAATAAGACTTCCACCGAAGCAAGAGTCCAGAGCTGTATCCAAGTGCCAGTTTATGATCAGCAAACTTTTACAACCGAGACTTTTCCCGGTTAATAAGACGGACGACCAGTCAGACCTGAACCCCTCGACTGATGCCGTCGTAACCGACGTCAGACCAAACCGCCGCTTCGAAACGGTGATCATGGAGGCCTAGTCACAGCTCTCACTGAGCTGGGTAATTCCTTCATGTCTCCAGCGATCTCCTGCCGTCTCCCACCGTCTTCATTTTCTAAGTTTTATTTTCACAACATTCTGCTTTCTTTCAAACCCTAATGCGTTTTCATGTTGCCACTTCTCTTCCTCAGTTTCCTTGTTTGCCAAGAGGTTTTGTTGCTTCTCCCTGTGTTCCTGTGTGTAGGGATTTCATGCAGCATCTCCCTTAATTCTGCGGTCTTCATCAGCTAGACAGCTTGACAGAGATATAAGACATGCTCAGTAAGAGCACCAATTATCATGTGCTACCCATTAAGGTAACGAGTTTTGAATTTTCGTTAAATGCCATTAAATAAGAAAATGAATGCGTTCTACATCCCATTCGATTATACTGCCGTGTTAAGATTAAACCCTGGCCACCATCACGTTTCACAGTCTACGCTAATTTCATTACGTCATTCGAATGCCTTAGAGGGACGAGTATACTGAATAACACAAGATTTGTAGACGACAGTAAAATCTTTAGTATGCTATGTCATACGGTCAGGCACCTTTATACTTTAGGTAATATCCAGCCATTTCAGTGTACAAACATGTATGTGGTCCGCATACAACAGCTGTGGCAACTTCCATTTTTTTCCACTTGGTTATGTTTCACAACAAATTACCCAATTTTTTTCCACGTCAGAAAAAAAACGGTGACAGCACGCAACCTTGTTGCATTCCCACCTTCATTTGCCACCACTCACGCATGCATCCACCTACTTTCGCATTCGCATTGCCTCTATTGTAAAAGCTCTTACCACCGATCAGAACTCTTTTGTGCACACCAAGCAGAGTCAGAACTTCCCAGAGTGCTTTCCTGTTCACTTTGTCATATGCCTTTTCTGAATCCATAAATGCTGCATACACTTTGTTTTTCGACAAATCTGATCAAGACATCCTCTTTTCTCCTTAGGCTCACCCTGTTTCTCACCAACTCTGTTAGGGAGAATTATTCCTCTATAATTCTCACACTAATGTCACTTTCAGTTAGTTTATACAGTGGAATGATAATTACCACCGTTCAGTCATCAGGCCCTGATCCCTTTCCCATGTTTCCATACATACTATCCAGATTCACTCCATTTTCACCTCGACTCTTCACCATCTCGCTCATTACTCTATCTATGCCGCCAGGTTCTCCTTTATCGACTTTATTGAACTTCTCATTTTCGTATCTTCTTTGTAGTGAATTCTTCCATTCACCTGTTGCTCTCTTTCTTTGGCTATGTTCCTACCGTTCAAATGGACATTTCTTTTTCACCTTCATTTCGAGTCATCTCCATGAATCATTTTCTCCGTCTCTTGCAAACTGTATCCTTTATTTCTAGCATTCTCCCCAACGTGCCTAACTCCTTCAACATACATATCTTCTGGTCTTCTTCACTTCCATCCTGGAAGAAACATTCAAAGCTCACCCACGAAAATTAGAATACATCAAACATCTACTTCACAGTGAGCCAGTGGTTACATACGTGGGTGAATTTTATCTCACATTCGGTAAACAGCAAAGAAATCCAAGGAGGGTCCTTCTTGTCGCAGATAGTACACAATTCGGCACATCTCCGTTCAGCCTATTGGCAGGAACGACCAGCCGCTATTGCCATTCGCGGTTTTACAGCCACACTTTCCCCGTTCAGCGCCTGCTTTAGATGCCATTGGCAGGATGGTTCAGATGGGCCACATTAACAAATTCCAGTTTGCTTATCTCGACGTACACGATCATCCTATGACGCTGAGGGTGGTAGAAGTGATAAAAGAGTCCAGGATCGCAAGAGCGAATGCTTTGAGTTCTGTCTGTGTGAAGGCCTGTTTCACCACGAGATAGGAATCCCTGGCATCCCAGTCTGACCTGTTTCCCTCTCCATAGAACTGAAAAGTTGTGTCATAAACAGTAATACTGAGTGGGGGACAGGCCAGGTTATGGACTTACTGCTTTCCATGGGTATGGTAGACACCATCGACACGAAAATATTTAAAAGTCTTTACCTGTTCCAAAAGCAGTTCAAACACAGATGTGAGGTTCTCGATTTCATACATTTTGCATTATGTGGAGGGGAAAGACAAATAGATATCTTGAAGTTGATGTACTTGGACACAGATATTGACAAATGTAGTAAGAACTCATAGATAGGTATTTTGAAACATTCCCTTACAAAAGCGAGCATCAGCTACTGTTTATAAGCAAGTGAAGTTTAGAATATCTCCCTCCAAATTAATACTTGTGATTATGGAATTCACAGTGTAAAGTGTAACAACTTCAACATATTTTCATCTTTTCTTCTATGTATTTTCTTCACATAAAAAGACATGTCTAAAAGATCGATGCTTGTTTCTTGCCCTAAAGAAAAAATCAATAAAGATCACACTACGCCAACCCTAATTTCGCAAGACTATGCTGTGCTTCCGTATTTTAAAGGGTTTTACTCAGTGTATATATATATATATATATATATATATATATATATATATATATATATATATATATATATATATATGTATTATCCCTGAGGATAGGGGAGAAAGAATACTTCCCACGTATTCCCTACGCGTCATAGAAGGCGACTAAAAGGGGAGGGAGTGGGGGTGCTGAAAATCCTCCCCTCTCGTTTTTGATTTTACAAAAGTCATTAAACTGTGTGTGTGCGCCCGCGAGTCTAGTTTCCTATTTGTACTGTGAAGAGAAGGAGTTGTACACTCGTGGGGCCCCATCTCTTGAATATTGTCTTTAATACGTCTACTTAAATTTGTCTCTGATGTCTACATTAAACGTGCCTTCAGTCATTTTGTTCCACTCAGGCATAATTATGATCCTATGAAAGTACTTCCTCATATCATTCAACAAGTTCAAGTTTCTTGCCTCGTTTAATGTCATATCCTCCGGTTGTTCTATCCTTAAATCCCTCTAACAATTGTTCACTGTTTGTGTCGTTGATCTGTTTTTGAACTTGAAGGATATGATCAGACCCCTCCCACCCTCTCAATCTTCGCTTTAACTCAGCTCTGTTAATTCTGCTGCCAACCGTGCTACTTTACTCCAGATTTTCTGTATTAGCTCCTTGTGCTTTTTAGGTGTGTTGGTTGTTCTCACTATCATCAGTCACGAACATATTCCCACGACACCTCCTTCCCCAGCAGTGACACTCCCTCTTTTGCTCCGGTTTTCTTACTAACCCTAGTGCTTACTCCTTCAACATTCCAAACTATTCTTGCCCTTTTCCTTGAGCTTATGTCACTCAGATCCACTTCATCCAGATCCCACTCCTTAGAGGTGTTGCCTATCCTTCCCGTCTGTTTATCCACATCCAGATACCCGAGCCCGAGCCTTTGAAGAGGATAAGCATGCCTCGCTTGGCTCCTGCTTGTGTTCGTACTTTTATGAAATGAAAATTTAAGACGAGAGCTTCTGGTCCCTCGTTCTCATCGCTTTTCGTAACTTTTTATGATATATATATATATATATATATATATATATATATATATATATATATATATATATATTCAAAGGTGTAATTTTAGTACAAAACTTGACAAGACCACGTAATAAAATGTTGTGCGTAGAATATACATTACAAACTCATGAAAACAGAATATAATAGGACGACCAAGCATTTCAGAGAACGCAGCTGTGTATCACATAATCGTACCTAAGAGCCTTGGAAAGTATCAATAAAAACTTTTTGCTTGTATCTTGCTTGTCCCAGATGTTGCCTGACTTAAAATGGTTCCTCTATGATGCTCGCTGCTTTCCGTAGCCTCTCACTGTAACTCCTGACGTTTCTTCTTCTTCTTCTTCTTCTTCTTCTTCTTCTTCTTCTTCTTCTTCTTCTTTCTTCTCTCTCTCTCTCTCTCTCTCTCTCTCTCTCTCTCTCTCTCTCTCTCTCTCTGCAAATTCTTTCCTCCGGACGGTGTCGCGACTCAATATATTTCTCTGTTAATGTAACAGCAGAAGTTGTAGTCGAGCTTAAAGGGAATATCCAGTTGGCCTGGGTAAACAAGCTGGGAACACGACGCAAAATTCAGGCATGCTTTAGCGTTACTGCCTCCGATGTTTGTACAAGTTTTTTTGCGCTAACAGTCAATAAACTGCGCCAGTGTTTGGTTATGATTATCCATCACACAGTCGTTACCCATCCATCTTTATGGATGGATGTGTCTCTGTTATATATATATATATATATATATATATATATATATATATATATATATATATATATATATATATGGAAAGAATCACAATTTTGCGCGTGATCAAGCTATTCCTATGAGTCCACGGGAAAAATGAAACACGATAAGTTCCCAAGAGCACTTTTCTGTAATAATCACATCATCAGGGGAGACACAGGAGAGAAATATAACAGTCAGTTCATATACATCGAAGAGATGAAGCTAGGACGCCATTTGGTAAACATGCGATTGTCCAAGACAATAATGATGTAAATGAAAAACGTACAGGATTGCATCAACTTACAAGGGAACCTAAGCATCCTCCAAATTTGGTTTGAAACGTTGTTGATCTAATTCAACCTCAGCAAATGTAAAGTAATGAGGATAGGATCAAGTGAAAGACGACCTGAATATGATTATTACCCAGCCGGAAGTAAGCTTCAGGATTGTGTTTGTATGAGAAGGACTTGGGAGTAAACATTGTCTCCAACCTGTCACCAAAGTCCTATATTAGAATAGTTACCGAGACAAAGTGTCTGTTGGCAAACATCAGAATGACTTTCAAGCACGTAGATAAAGAATGATTTAGCAAGTTACTTATATCATTAATAAGGACAAAGCTAGAACATGCTTCTCAAGTTTGGTCACCACTCCCAAAAAAGCACAAAGAACTCACAGAGAAGGTCCAGGGAAACAAAGGTGGCACAGAAGTTAAGGGAGTGAAACTGAAAAGAAAAGCTGGAGGCTTTAAATTTAACCATCAAGAGAAAAGAAGAATAAATGATGACCCGATCGCAGCACTCAAGATTTTGTAGATGGACGAAATGGACAGTGGACAGCACTTTGAGTGATGTGGAAACAAAGGAACCAGAGAACATACCTTGAAGTTACGTAAGAAACTTATAGATGAGGATGTAACGAAATACTTTTTGTTAGTATGAGAGTGATGGATGAATGGAACAGATTGACTGAAGACATGGTTAATGCAGACATCATACATAGATTCACGTGGTTGCGAGATAGTGGAGTGTGTTCAAGAGATGGGGCCTCATGAGTGTAAAACTCACGTACAGTACAGTACAATCCGGTAATCACACACACACACACACACACACACACACACACACACACACACACACACACACACACTGTCTCCCGCGTTAGCAAAGTATCGCAAGGAAACAGACGAAAGAATGGCCCAACCCACCCACATACTCATGCATATACATAAACATCCACACACGCACATATACATACCTATACATTTCAACGTATACATGCATTTACATACACAGACATATACTTATATGCATATGTACATATTCATACTTGCTACCTTTATCCATTTCCGTCGCCACCCCGCCAAATATGAAACGGCACCCCTCTCCCCACGCGGGCGCTCGAGGTAACGCCAGTAAAAGACAACAAAGGCCACATTCATTCACACTCAGTCTCTAGCTGTCATATGTAATGCATCGAAACCACAGCTCCCTTTCCACATCCAGGCTCCACAAAACTTTCTATAGTTTACCCCAGACGCTTCACATGCTCTGGTTCAATACATGACAGCACGCCGACTCCAGTATACCACATCGTTCCAATTCACACTATTCCTTGCACGCATTTCACCCTCCTGTATGTTCAGGCCCCGATCGCTCAAAATCTTTTTCACTCCATCCTTTCACCTCCAATATGGTCTCCCACTTCTCGTTCCCTCCACCTCTTACACATATATCCTCTTTGTCAATCTTTCCTCACTCATTCTCTCCATGTTGCAAAACCATTTCAGTACACCCTCTTCTGCTCTCTCAACCACACTCTTTTTATTACCGCACATCTATCTTATCCTTTCATTACTAACTCGATCAAACCACCTCACACCACATATTGTCCTCAAACATCTCATTTCCAGCACATCCACCCTCCTCCGCACAACTCTAGAGCCCACGCCTCGCAACCTTATAACATTGTTGGCACCACTACTTCAAAGATACCCAACCTTCGCCCTCTCCCCTACCCTGTGACTCACTTCCGCTTCCATAGTTCCATCCACTGCTAAATCTACTCCCAGATATCTAAAACACTTCACTTCCTCCAGTTTTTCTCAAACTTACCTCCCAAGTAACTTGTCCCTCAACCCTACTGAACCTAATAAATAACTTTGCATTTATTCACATATACTCTCATCTCTCTCTCTCTCTCTCTCTCTCTCTCTCTCTCTATATATATATATATATATATATATATATATATATATATATATTAGGTACAGTAGGGGTGAGGGTCAAGTCAATTGGGAGGTGAGTTTGAATGGAGAAAAACTGGAGGAAGTGAAGTGTTTTAGATATCTGGGAGTGGATCTGTCAGCGGATGGAACCATGGAAGCGGAAGTGGATCATAGGGTGGGGGAGGGGGCGAAAATTTTGGGAGCCTTGAAAAATGTGTGGAAGTCGAGAACATTATCTCGGAAAGCAAAAATGGGTATGTTTGAGGGAATAGTGGTTCCAACAATGTTGTATGGTTGCGAGGCGTGGGCTATGGATAGAGATGTGCGCAGGAGGATGGATGTGCTGGAAATGAGATGTTTGAGGACAATGTGTGGTGTAAGGTGGTTTGATCGAGTAAGTAACGTAAGGGTGAGAGAGATGTGTGGAAATAAAAAGAGCGTGGTTGAGAGAGCAGAAGAGGGTGTTTTGAAATGGTTTGGGCACATGGAGAGAATGAGTGAGGAGAGATTGACCAAGAGGATATATGTGTCGGAGGTGGAGGGAACGAGGAGAAGAGGGAGACCAAATTGGAGGTGGAAAGATGGAGTGAAAAAGATTTTGTGTGATCGGGGCCTGAACATGCAGGAGGGTGAAAGGAGGGCAAGAAATAGAGTGAATTGGAGTCATGTGGTATACAGGGGTTGACGTGCTGTCAGTGGATTGAAGCAAGGCATGTGAAGCGTCTGGGGTAAACCATGGAAAGCTGTGTAGGTATGTATATTTGCGTGTGTGGACGTGTGTATGTACATGTGTATGGGGGGGGGGGGTTGGGCCATTTCTTTCGTCTGTTTCCTTGCGCTACCTCGCAAACGTGGGAGACAGCGACAAAGTATAAAAAAAAAAAAAAAAAAAAAAAAAAATATATATATATATATATATATATATATATATATATATATATATATATATATATATATATATATATATATATATATATATATATATTTTTTTTTTTTTTTTTTTTTTTTTCAAACTATTCGCCATTTCCCCGCATCAGCAAGGTAGCGTTAAGAACAGAGGACTGGGCCTCTGAGGGAACATCCTCACCTGGCCCCCTTCTCTGTTCCTTCTTTTGGAAAATTAAAAAAAAACAAGAGGGGAGGATTTCCAGCCCCCCGCTCCCTCCCCTTTTAGTCGCCTTCTACGACACGCAGGGAATACGTGGGAAGTATTCTTTCTCCCCAATCCCCAGGGATAGTATATATATATATATATATATATATATATATATATATATATATATATATATATATATATATATATATATATATTCCCAGGCACTCTCGACATATTTATTCGAGCATTCAGTTTTGTTCCTTTCGCATTTCCGTCGTGGCACTATCCAGGCATTCCGCCAATCCTCAGGCACCTCACCTTAATCCATACAAATGGTGAGAATCCAGTATAGCCAACGAACCAATCAACAGTTTTGTTACCCCAATATTTTTAGAAATTTCAGTGCATTCCCATCCACCCCAACCGCTTTGCATCATTTCATCTTATGCAAGGCATTCACCACTTTTCGCCAGATCACTTTGAATGACTCTCTCGCTTCGCATACCTCCACCTCCCAAACACCCTATCAGCTTAAACATTCACCTGACCCTCAAGATAGTCACTCCATTTTCACCTTCTCTTCTTCATTGCCTGTTGCCTCATCCCTCTATACTCCTTTCATTGATGCTCTCAACTCTTTTTATTGATATTTTCCGCCAGTTGCCCTCCTTCATAATTCTCCTTACCATCAGGTAGTAAAACCTCTGGTAAGATAGAACGGTCATCGGGAAGCGCTTCTCTGATCACAAGTCATTGTACTACGAATCCAGAACATAAGGAGTAGTCATTTCTAAAAGGCACTTTCAAATCGAGACTGAATTCGTATTTCACCGTGTTTTTATCTTTTACATATTTTCACCCAACGATTTCCCTTTATGACGCCCAATGAAAGTCGTTCATGTCTTGATACCAATTTTGTTTGTTTTCGACCGGAGTTAACGATGCGAAACTAAATTGTTAAATAACCAAAGAAAAAACGTAAATGTAATTTACCTCTTAAAGTATTTCAGAAACGTAAAACAGAATCTCTATATCTGTCAAGGGTAAATAAAAGAAATAGTCGTGCTCGAACTTTCTGTGGTACGTGAACTGCCGTGATGAATACTGATCCGTGTGAAAGGTGCACCTACCCGTGACACATTAAGAGACATGCACGCAAATCACATAAGAAACGTGCGTAGAGACAGAAGAGGACCACGACCCAGTCTCCACAAGGTCCGCCTCAGTGTCTCACAAAGTGCCAGCAGATCGATCCTCTACCGTGTGTATTTCCATTACTGGAGATGCTACGGCTTAAGAGCCTTCAGCCTACGCCAGCGAAACGAGCAGGTAGGTAGATGTACACTACTGTGTGGCATACAGGCTGGCGGGTCTCCAGGTAAGGACACTGTTATTGCACCTATTGGAAGTAATCTTTGATATTTCAGTATACCTGGAATATGATGTGAATGTAAGTCAATTTATGAGACCAGTGAATATCATTCATAAACGAAGAATATGTTAGGATTTGGTCTGGGGAAGATGTACATGATGCGGTGTGATGAAAAACGAGAGTCCCTTCTCTAACCATTGTTGAACCCGTGATTAGGCCGCCAATAATCCCGTGGTCCAGCCATGCCGTAGTGCTGAGCAGTTCAGCCGTGAATGAGCAAGAACTTCAACGATTAATAACCCTGTCAGCCGTGTGTCTCAAACTTTGCTTCACTCATGACGGAACGAGTAATTTGAGCTTGACTTATGAACTTTAAAAGAAAAAATTTTGATTTATCTTGGAATTAACCTTACTCCCGAACTCTATTATTTCGTCTGTACTGCGTTTGTTTAGTAAAACTCATTACTATTCAAACACTGTCGAAATAAAGTATTGTGTGCTGTACAGTTTCATGCTGCTTCAGTTCTCAGTATTGGTTATAACCAGAGGCGAAAATGATTAGACAATTGCATCTTGGTGGAAGTCATAGGCGGTGCACATAGTGAGAGTGAGTGTATGTATGTGGTCGTGGGGTTATCCTCAACACCTGAAGAAGGTGTCAGAAATTTCTTGGTTGTAGAATGAAAAGTTGAAGTTGATGGCCTTAATGGCCCTGGTTGACATTTGATAGACCTAAAGCCCAAAGAAGCAAGCAAGCAACCAATCATGCTAGCGTTCATTCTTTGTTAGAATGGTTCACCAGGATGTTTTGGAGCGTTGCGCTGCATTCTTGTGATCTGATTCTTTTGAGGAACTGAAATACTCACAGAAAACAATGACCTCTTGTGAAGTAAAAGAGGATCAATACACTGTATGTCACGCATGATGGCAAGTTGATACGACACTTTCCAATCATTTCCTCCCAAACTGTAATTGTTATTTAAATAATTCATTTAACGTGAAATGGGTATATTTGTAAAGACCAACATACTACGCTAGACTCCGAAGGCATGTGATAATTCTCGACGGTTGTGTTGTTGATCTTTGCCGAATGTTTGTACGTGGAGAGAGAGAGAGAGAGAGAGAGAGAGAGAGAGAGAGAGAGAGAGAGAGAGAGAGAGAGAGAGAGAGTTTAAGCCACCTTGATCCAAGTAAAGCGTGACGCTTAACAATGTCTCTTTTGTCTGGTTAATTTCCGGATGAGAAATGGCTCATAAGTCTCTGATATTCAAGAGTATTGTGCGAAACAACTTTGACAACCGACGAGGAGAACTTGTGAGAAACATTCTACAAGGTTGTGTTGGTGTTGGTGCAAGTTTGTGTGATATTTTCATTCTAAGGTGTTGTTAAATGCACTTATGGGTCATTTCTACATTCTTCCCAACTGGAGTTTCGGCTTTTATACCAGTCGATCGGCTGTGAAATCCGCCGGTAATAACTGAAATTTCGCTAGTCAGATACGTTTATCAGTCGTCAGTAATAACTCCCCGGAAATATTGATATTAACGCTCACTCAGTTGAATATTAGCGTCTTAGAGAACCAACAGAATGGTTTAAAATACAGGCATCTAAACATCTGACCCTCTCATACTTAACTCGGAAGATCCTTTGATAGTCTTACATAGTTGCCATTAATCTCACTATTAAGTCATTTGACGGCGACTGATCAAGGAAATATATAGTTTTATAATGTACGTACGTTTATTCTTGCTAATCGATAGGTTTATGTAAAGGACTAATACTACAGAACCTTTACGTTATCAGTGACACATAAACCATCCGAATTTATATATGGCACGAACACTCGTCACACCTCCTTCCATGGTTTAGGAACATCGCTTGAACAAGAAACACTAACTGTCTGTGAGAGATACAACGTCCATAATGAGGCTACCACATCAACCCAGGAACATCCATCCGCACGAGGGTAAGGAACGAGACAAACAACTATTTTATATGCAAATGTTTTCCCAGTTTGGTCGAAAGTTTGGCGCCTGGCGACCCACAGGTCATTATTTCCCATGATGACGGCCACACTCCCGAGGGAGCCACACCCCACACAACTTCCAGACGAACTGCAAATTCAATTCAGTGTTTGGGAGGCCGTGAATCACCCCACCGCCTCCCCTCCTCCAAAAAAGTTCTGAACATGAATTCACAAAAATGCTCTCTCTCTCTCTCTCTCTCTCTCTCTCTCTCTCTCTCTCTCTCTCTCTCTCTCTCTCTCTCTCTCTCACACACACACACACACACACACAACACAATACATACACACAGATCAACTACTATGGTACCGTAACTCAGTCAGCGTGTGACTCTTCATCACTTAATGTCCAGCAAATTATCACTAAGTGCATGATGTACAAACCACAATATTTGCTCCGTAAAAATTCCAGTACATCTGCCACTTTAGAAATGTACCTCACTCATGTGTTCGTCCAAAGCGTGGAAATATCCAGTTCTATATATATTCCAGTCGAATGGCTGTCTAGGTTCAATAAATCGCTCGTTATCATTGTTGTATTATGACAACACGTTTGGCCAAAGCTGGAATACGCTTCTTAAGTCTGGTCTTCGAATACATCGAAGCACAAAGACCTGAGAGAGAAGATCCGCAGGAGGGCAACATAGATGGTACCAGAGTTAAGAGAGTTGAGTTACAGGATAAAGTTAGAGGTCTTATATGTGTCCGCCATGGAAGAGAGAAGAGTGAGGGGGTGACCTGAACACAAGAGTATGTCAGACTTCTTTAGGCCGTGAAAAGTTTAGCGAAAAAAAGTGACCAGAGGACATAACACGATATTGAGCAAGAAAATTGTAAGAAAAAGATGCAAAAAAAAAAAGGTACTTTTGTAGTGTAAGAATAGGAAATGAATGAAAGGATATGAGTGAGGTTATTGTGAATGTGAATAGCATACAGAAGTTTAAAAACTTGTATGATGGAGAAAAATCAAAAGATGGGGCGCCTACGAATGTAAAACTCCCTCCCCGTGCGGTATTTTATTATTTTATTATGACTACTCCAGGAACTATTTCAGTGCAAGAGCCCTAGTGTTATCCAGGACCTTTCTAAAAGTTGTTTTTTGCAGCCCAAAACTGTACTAATTCTAGTGGCAAGGAAATGTAGACGACTTTGAATTGAGAAAATTCTTTGGCGATGCTGTATCACTAAACAGCCCTGCCAAAGATGACTTTTCATTTGCGGTTTAGCCTGGGGCAGGTGAAGTCTGGTAACATCCTCTGTGCAGTACAAATAGGTAGTTATACACACACACACACACACACACACACACACACACAAGCTAACCCATTGCCCCCTCCCCCGCTCCCCATGCAAACACACATAACGTAAGATTGGGTCTGTTATGTGCGAGTGTGTGTGTATACATAGGGTTAATTCTCGGGGAGAAACTCGAATGTAAAGCTCTCCTAGTAACACACAAATGATAATCAAAAATAGTAATCACATGCGCACACGCGCTCGCTCACGCACACATTTATGCACTCACGAACACACATACACACGCTAACACACACACACACACACACACACACACACACACAGTGATATGCGCATGAATGTTTATACATACGCACACCCGCACGTAAAAACACAACGTCCCGCCTTCTTGAATGACGTAGCTACGAAGAAACTGGGTTCAGTAAAAAGGGTCATAATTGGTGAGTCGTTTCATCGAAAACATATGGCCAGAACTGCAGCCACAAAATACCTTATTCAAAGATTCCCCGAATTTCAGGTTTTTTTTACTTTCAATATCGAGTGCCAGATGGAATCCTTACTGCCATGTTTCGGATGAATCTGAATATATGGAAAGGCGTCTCAGCATGAAGGGAACTTCAAGATAAAGGGAACATAAACATGGAAGCAGCCTCCAAGTGGAGGGAAGTTGAACGTGGAAGAAACTAAAGTATGGGAGTTGATCGTGGAAGAAACCTCACGTCAGAAGAATGACTAAACGTGGGTTTCAAGTTCAGCAAGTCACCTCACCTTCCTTCCCTCTGGTGTTCAGTTGCTGTTGTGGATGACGGTGGTGAAGAGTTGTTCTTATCCTTGTTCATATTCTTTCTTGATAAGATATCTTCCTATCTTGGATTTTGCTACTGATGTTATTCAGTATTCTTATTGTTCTCACTGTTCTTCTGTTTCTGTTGGTGTCGTTCATTTTTTTTTTTGCTCTTGCCGTTGGTAGATTAATGGTTGTTTTGTTATATCTTTGTTAATGTTGAACATTAACATTGTTATCCTTCCCAGGTTCCTCCAGTAACTTCTCCTTCATCACTCCTGTTATCCCGTCTCATTTGCTCCTCTCGGTGTCTCTGTTCCTATCCCTGCCAGTTGACTGCCAGTCATCGCCCGTGCTCTTGCTAATTGCTTTCTACTCAGTTATTCTCTCTCTCTCTCTCTCTCTCTCTCTCTCTCTCTCTCTCTCTCTCTCTCTCTCTCTCTCTCTCTCTCTCTCATCAGTGAATATGGAAATGCACTGTTCCTCTCATACATGAATAAAGATGATTCTACTTTGCATGTGATTAAAGACTCAGTGACCATGATATTGCTGCTTACTACGCTGCTACAGTCATGGGACAGATGGAACGTGTAATTTAGGAGTTGTAATGAGAGGGGGATTACATACTATCACGTATTTCTTAATCTCTGTTTGTATGTCTGTGTAGGGAGGAAGGGAGGGAGGGAGTTTTACACTCGTGACGCTTCACTTCTCATCCTTCTTTTATTTTTCTCATAAGTTTCATTTTCCATTGGTAATCAGCATTTACTTTAACTTCATAAGCCTGTAACTCTATTGCTAAGGAAATGCTTCCCTGATCTATGTGTTTCAGAACAGTTCCACAACCACAGACAGCCTCGAAAGGGCCCAATGGTCTGTTGTTTTATGAATTTCTTTGTATTCCTTCCTGCTTACGATCCACTTCCCTGACTTTTGTCTGTGCCATCTTGTTTTGGACACTCTTCTAGATTCAAAGGACTGCTACTTTCTTAACCTAGTCATGGCCTTTTATGAACATTTATGTAGTTACCCTTCCTTCCTTTTTTTTCAGTGGGAACAAATGGAGGGTTTCTCATCTATACTCGTAACTCATTCCACGCAGGTCTGATCCCAGCCTTGTATAACATTCACTTTTTACCCTTTCCAACATTTAGCGTCTGGCTCTTCCAATGAAGAGACCAGACTGTTGTGTCATTTTCCAAGTAAGGCGAATCTGCGTTAGTAAATCTTTCTCAGCTTCTCAAAGTCCGTGTCCATGAAGGCAATTTTGACCTTGACCAAGGTATAGACTCTCGCACACGACCTTTCTTTTATGATTTTTCTGGTGAATTCTTCGTAATCTCACAGCACGACTCTTGATTTGAGCACTTACCCCCTCCCATCTTCATAACTTCGCAATTTTCAAGGGTTAATTTTCATAAACCATTTATCTGAAGACTGTTGCATATTTTCTATGTCTCTTTGCACTGCTTCATAGTTCCATTCTCTTCGCACTTCTCTAACCTTAGCCTCCACAGCAACAATATTCAGGAATGAATCCATACCGGTTGGCAGGTTATTAATGTAAGTCAGAGACAGAATGGTCTTAGCACTAAACCTTAAGGAGCCCCATTTATTACCCCCACCTATCTCGAGAAGGCTTCCATGCAATGTGTTCTCTCTTCCATTCCAGTTACGTAGCTGTCAGCCCATTTGTTTAGCCCACCTCTGACCCCAGCTTCGAAGTCTTGCTTCGTCATTAGTTTTCTATACGAGACATTATAGATATACAATCCATCCACTTTCCCTGGTTTCTGAGGATGCTGCTGACTTTCTCATAAAAGTCCAGCAGCTTCGCTACTCAGGGTCTGCTCCCTCTTAATCCATGTTGTCTCCTCCAAGTGGAGCTTATACTGATCAAATACCACTGGATCTTCCTGATTCATTTCTCTCGTATCTTGCGTTGGTCACTACTTGCCTCTGTTTCAGGGCTACTTCTGTCGCCTTGACATCGTTGTGAGTTAACTCTCTTTTCCATTCTCTTGCAACATTAACTTCCATGAGAGAGACCTTATACAACATCACCAGCAGCATACGATCTTGAAGCACAAAGGACGAGATAACATCTGGTTTGTGAGGCGTGTGTTTAGCTCCTCCATGAGCCTCCTAACCTCCCTAGGATTTATTTAGATCTTTTATAAGGTGTTTTCTCCCACCCTGGTTAATGATAATGGTATATCATGGTCCTCAAACCGAATCACACTATGAAACCTCGTCTTTATCTCGTCACGTAATTCCTCTTTTATATCAGAATTCCTTTTTTTTTTTTGAGGTCATTAATCTATGAATGTGATTATTTACTGATATGTTACCTTTTATGAGAGTGTGAGATACCTCTGTGTGTTCCATAGATTCATCAACTGTTTCATTTTTACCTCACGTTTCTCCTGATATGTTACCTTTTATGAGAGTGTGAGATACCTCTGTGTGTTCCATAGATTCATCAACTGTTTCATTTTTACCTCACGTTTCTCCTTTATCGTGAGGAAGTCATTCCTGTCACTCTCATTTCACTGAACTAAAGCTCAGGCACGCTACACCTGCTCAGTTTTTCACTCAGTTCTAAACTGTGGAGGCCAGAACTGCAAAGCTAAACCTGGACGTGTGGTTGGAAAATTAACTGCGCAGTGTTCACTGTACAGACCAACATTCTGGCCTGTACTGTGAACACTGAAAAACTGAGCGTATGTAGCCGGCCTCTACCACTGGGTCTCATGTATTTTTTGTAATATGTCTGTGTTTTCTTGCTTTTTTTTTCCTTGCATCCCTGGTAAACTCTTCTTTTAACTCTCCTCTGTGCCCCTCTCCCTCTTTCATCTGCTGTGGGTACATGGCTGTCTACGTCGTCGTTGTACACAGCACAAAACCAGGTTTTTAGAGTTAGCGTCTCAAATTTGTCTCCCTGAAATAGGTGTTTAAGTCTTCATAGTTTTTCTGTATTCTTTTATTTTGGATTGACTTATTTTCTTAAAAAAGAGTTTTCTCTTTTGCAACGTAATCCACGTCACATTTTTGGTTCATACATTCTTCAAGTTGAGGTCCATAGGAAATGTTTTCATTTTCAAAGCTGGTGTGCGTGAACACTAAACCCAGCATAGATGTTACACTCAGTAAGAAAAAGGATCTGCCACGTTTTGTGTGAAGCAATATGACACTACACACGAAGTACTCAGAGAATGCCCATCGGTCTGGCCTCACACTGGAAGCTCTGCTTTCATGATATTGTACTATATCGACTGCTAGCGATACTTTCTCTCATTTGTCGTTATAGATGCTATACTGATTTCATATTTAATGGAAGTAACTGAAGTTGAACTTCCATGATTATTACGAAATTTGTCTCACATTTACGCTCACTAACCCTACCGAGACAGCACGATCGTATCGCTCGTTCTGAAATTCATCGGACATGTCCGGGATGATACTTATTTTTTTTTCCAGTGTCTTCCTTCATCCACATCGCTAACCTTCGTGAATTTTAATACATTTTGATACAAAAAAAAGTATCCCCTGCTGCCGTTCATGGAACCTCCGTGGGGGGATCTAATGTATCCCAGTCTTCTGCCTTATAACCTGAAGTCTCGTGGATTAGAACATTGCCACCACCACTATGCCACATAGCTACCTTTACTGCGTCTTGCGTCACCCGGGTCGTTGCTTCGTATTGCTCATCAAAACTGGATCTGGTTCCTTCGATCATCATGGAGGATACTATGTTAGTAGGATTATCACAGACTTCACCGATCTTCATCTTTCCTGGAACATGGTGGCTAAAAGGTCCATTGTGTACCATTTCCTCTTCTAATTATATCGTTTCATTCGCCAGTAAGGCTAGACCTTCGCCCTCCTCTATCTCCTGTTTGGTTTCTTGCTGTCGTATACGCCTAATGGAAACCACTTGTAACCTGACGTAGCTGAGTTTGGTCTGGGCTGATGCCCGTGATGTGTGGCTCACTCTCTTCCACTTGATCCCCACCAGACCATCAACCTTTGTATCCACGATCTTTATTACGGACGTTTTTAATAGGGTTGTGCCTCTCTTGAGCCTGGCTTACCCTCGAGATTTTACCCTTTGTTGATTTTGTTAAAGTCTAGATTTCTCACTGCTGTCTCCTTTTCTGTATTTACACTCATCTTACTTTCTCATGTTGGTCTGCTGTTAGACTTCATCATTGATTTTATGTCTAAAGTCACTTTTAGCGGCCTTCTCATCCATTATACACATACTATTTTATCTTCTTGATCTCTTTAGCCATCTTCTTCAGTCCTGTCCTTCGCTGATTATGAACTATTAACGTAGAAGCCATAACCAGTCTTCTTCTTTCCTCTAAGCGTCTCCTTGTTCCGTTTCATCCAACTTTCAGTCTCCTGGAAACAATTTTTCTCTAGTAATCCGTCATGCATCACATCTGTGAAATCCGTCCCATCTACGACATTATTCTCTGGATCTGACTTTAGACATCCCCCTTTCCAATGGTCTTATTACCCTCTCAGTCATGTGAATTACCGACTTTACCATTCTCAAAAAAAAAAAAGATATATTTCTCTTTTCTTCACGTTGAATTTTAGCCCTGGAGTGTGCCTCTCACAACGTCAGATTGAGTTGCTTCCTTTCCTGTAAGCTTTTTATATCAGTTTTGTTCCCGTGTTCAGCTTCGGCATCCAAATGACTCTGTAAAGCATTTCTCCATCCTCCTTTGTCTTCATCATTATCTTGTTACTGCTCTGTCTTCACACCAAGCTTCTGAATGATCTTCCATCAAACTTTGCTCATTTGAACTCATACCTTACCTTAGAAGGTAGCGCCTCCTTAAGGTTTTGCGTTACTATCTACCCTTATGTCTCATATCATCCCAGTCCCCCCCTGTATATGAACTCGATGACTAGTGGATTGCCCACTTAGATTCCCGTTTTCTGTGTCCCCATCTTCATTTCCAAAAGAGAGATACGTCCGTATCTCAGCCTTTCCATCTCAGATCTTGTCCGCCACATTCGCTACTCGTGTCGCAGGTCTCTCAAAAACGAAGCAGAACAATTTCAACTTTCTTCGTTGACTCGCTCAAGCCAGCCTAGATTTTATTTAGTTTGTTGGCTTATCAGAATGAGAATGTTAGTCATTGTTTTCGTACTTGCCACCGACTGCAAGCTTTAGCTAATTATGCTTGAATGTGTGTATGTTTACCCAACAAATATGGTGTCATCTGATATTTTGCGCTTTTTCAAAATGTCTTTTTTTTTTCTTAGTCACCGTTTGGCAAATATTATATTAGTATTCAACTTGCCTTACTTCCTCTTTCGTTTCTCTCGTCTTTCGTCTTAAATAGATTCATTTTCTTTTGAAACTGTTGACCTTGTTACTGAGAATGAGAGGACACAGATTTCTATACTCGACGCTCGTGTACACACGAGCAACAGTGACACTCAGTGCTTAATATTTTGATTCACTTACAGCTGTATTTATGATAATAATGCTTAACCTTCAAGCTTAATCAAAGTTGACCTGTCACTTTTATAAGTGTCTTGCAGCACATTAGTACCGTTGCCCCATAGTACCATGCTGGGTTTCCCTCTATATGTGTGTGTGTGTGTGTGTGGCTCTGACTATCCCTCAATTTACGTGTGCATCTTGTGTGTTTGTGTAACATGCGTGTGTGTGTGTGTGTGCGTGTGTGTGTGTGTGTGTGTAAATTTACATGTTATGTACCTATACTGATATGTGCATATGTGTATAATGATAACCATATCAAAAATTATTATTATTATCTAGTGTTACTATTATTATCGTTACCATTTTTATTGTAATTATAATTATTTCATTATTATTATTATTATTATTATTGCTATAATGATAAATGGTTTATTGAATGAGCTGCAACATAAGGTTGAAAATTTATCGGGGAATTACATAAACTACAAACATGAAGCTACAAAAAGGGGTTCCTAAATATACAGCGTTTACACACAGACAAAAGTGAAGGTTTCGTTCGCTCTGCATCAGTTTATGATGATGTTCTCAGTCGCTGGGATGGGACTGTTCTTGTAGCGGTCTGCACTATCTCGGATCAGTTTTTTGCGGTTGTGATGCCGAACAGCAACTCGGGGACGAAAGATATCATTTGACAGGAGGTGATGATGGCGAGAACGGTACTCTAACTTCATCCCGAACTGTCGAGGGAGGTTTAGGTGATGGCTGGAGAGAGTCGGGAGGGTATACGTGTTGAACGACTCTCGATAGGTGGTGCAAGATCTTGCATCCCATATTCTGCACGTCTTCTAGTGGCTCTTTTGTGTGAGGATAAGGAACAGGACCAGACGGGGAGGTGCTGGAGACTTTGGCAAGAATAACTGTCGTGCAATTGTCCTTCAGTTTAGATGCAGGGTGTCCAGGTGAGTTGGTTCAGAGATGAAGACTGTGGAGACGATAGCTGGGAGATGTGACGATGGCTGTGATTTGCTTCCTTCAGCCTAGATGGTCGTGCAGAGGTTCTCGACGAAGCTTGGTGGAGTGAGCAATAAGGCGAGTGTTGTAGCTTGGTATGGTGATCACTGAGGGGGGGTCATGGCTGGTAATGAGATCGATGTGCTTAACATAATTCTTGGTTCAGTGGCTGATGAAGCTGTTGGCGTTGGTCTAGTGGAAATGTGTGATTACTCTTTGTGCTAGGGAGTAGGGGTGAACAGTTTACACTCATGTTGCCCCGTATCTCTGAATCAAGTCCTTATTATTACACACACACACACACACACACACACACACACACACACACACACACACACACACACACACACACACACACTCACTCACTCACTCACTCACTCACACACACACACACACACACACACACACACACACACACACACACACACACACACCAGCCTAAGCTGAATACCCAATTATCGACCATCCCCAAGAAGAGGATGAACAAGGGCTGGACAACTTTCACGTCCGGGAATCGAACCAATGCGAGTTCCTACTCTGAGCTGGCCGGTGCTGACTCACAGTCAGTAACACTAACCACTACAACACGAAGATATATATATATATATATATATATATATATATATATATATATATATATATATATATATATATATATATATATATATATATATATATTATCCCTGGGGATACGGGAGAAAGAATACTTCCCACGTATTCCCTGCGTGTCGTATAAGGCGACTAAACAGGGAGGGAGCTGGGGGCTGGAAATCCTGCCCTTCCGTTTCTAACTTTTCAAAAGAAAGCATAGAGAAGGGGGCCAAGTGAGGATATTTCCTCGTAAGGCTTAGTCCTCTGTTCTTAACGCTACCTCGCTAGCGCGGGAAATGGGGAATATATATATATATATATATATATATATATATATATATATATATATATATATATATATATATATATATATATTTTTTTTTTTTTTTTCATACTATTCGCCATTTCCCGCGTAGCGAGGTAGCGTTAAGAACAGAGGACTGGGCCTTTTTTGGAATATCCTCACCTGGCCCCCTCTGTTCCTTCTTTTGGAAAATCAAAAAAGAAAAAAAAAAAAGAGAGAGGGGAGGATTTCCAGCCCCCCGCTCCCTCCCCTTTTAGTCGCCTTCTACGACACGCAGGGAATATGTGGGATGTATTCTTAATCCCCTATCCCCAGGGATAATATATATATATATATATATATATATATATATATATATATATATATATATATATATATATATATATATATATATGTGTGTGTGTGTGTGTGTGTGTGTATGTGTGTGTGTGTGTGTGTGTGCGTATTTTCAATAGTTATGCATGCATTTGAATTTAGGGCCAGCAAAAACTATGTTCAGAGGGGTATCTCTTCTTCTTCTTCTTCTGTATATATCTCTGGTCCTGTCATCTTTAAAACTCTCGCATAAATACGAAATAACCAAGACCTTTCTCAGCCATCTCGGAGGAGAGCCAGCTCATCTTAAAAGACTTACGAGGTGCACAACACCATCACTCACTGTGACCAAGCTAAGCTGTGAGGTGCACCACACCATTACTCACTGTGACCAAGCTAAGCTGTGAGGTGCACCACACCATTACTCACTGTGACCAAGCTAAGCTGTGAGGTGCACCACACCATTACTCACTGTGACCAAGCTAAGCTGTGAGGTGCACCACACCATCACTCACTGTGACCAAGCTAAGCTGTGAGGTGCACCACACCCTCACTCACTGTGACCAAGCTAAGCTGTGAGGTGCACCACATCATCACTCACTGTGACCAAGCTAAGCTGTGAGGTGCACCACACCCTCACTCACTGTGACCAAGCTAAGCTGTGAGGTGCACCACACCATCACTCACTGTAACCAAGCTAAGCTGTGAGGTGCACCACACCCTCACTCACTGTGACCAAGCTAAGCTTTGAGGTGCACCACATCATCTCACCGTGACTGAGTCAAGCTATAACTCAAGTCTCTCTCAGATTTATGCAGAGCCTCAGTCTCGTCCTCGTGACTTCCTTCATACAACTGCTGATCTTATGGTATCAATCACCTTCGCTGATAGCGTTCCGGCTAACCAGCTTCTGCTGTATTTGATGACGTTGCTGGCTACCTTGTGTTGCTCTTTCTTGCCACTGTAGTTTCGATTCAGTTTTGTGAGGTTGATGATTTTATTTAGTTTCTTTCGTCTATTTTCCCGATGTTGTTTTTGCCGTCTTGTCGCTTCACTTGCTGCTGTTGGTATAGGTGCTGTGTTTATCTTGATCACTTCCTTAGCTTGCGTTCCACGAGTGTTCCTTTCTTAGTCCAGCTTCCGTTCTGTTAGTATTCCTTTCCTTGCCCACCTTCCGCTCCGTTGGCACTATTTTCCTTCTTTTTTTTTGTCTCATATTGCTTTTTTTTTTTTTCGCTGCTGTTGTATCTGTTTCCTGTGCCTGTGTCTCCCGCTGTTGCTGGGGACTTTATGGGTTTTTGACTGGTTTACTGCCGTCACTGCTGGGGTCTCATTGTTTTTTGTCTTATTTGGAGTGTGAGTTTCCATAATGCTGTTTCTCCTAGTATCTCTCTCTCTCTCTCTCTCTCTCTCTCTCTCTCTCTCTCTCTCTCTCTCTCTCTCTCTCTCTCTCTCTCTCTCTCTCTCCCTCCTCAAGCCTGGTGTTCACTTCACTCAATCGACAAAGGAGTACTTAAGTCAGTACACATTAGAGAGAAAGAGAATCTTGATAGACACGTAGAACTTAAGGGGGACATTCTACTACCTTAGAGAAAACGATCCAGTGGTTTAGCATGTTGTTACAGTCAACGCATGTGAAGAACGTGTTACTTCCAGGGAGTTTGGGGGACGTTCGCCCTCAATGTCTTCGTTCTGGGTCAGGTGAATGAAAGATGTAGGCAACCACCGATCACAAAGTTCGCCTCGGACGTGTGCAATGTAGGTTAAGGTGACCCGCTTTTGACGGGATGCTGAAGCGTGTATTATCGTCGTGCATTTCCACATGAAGCCGTTTGGCCACACATTATATAGTGGCTATAAACGGCACAAGTCGTGCACACGCACGCCTACATGGTCATGGGCGTGGACGTCGAGGGTAGCCAGACAAGATCTTCCTCTCCTTCGTAGAGGCGGACGGATAGAAAACGGGAATGTTGA
Organism: Panulirus ornatus; assembly: GCF_036320965.1. Classification (NCBI taxonomy): domain Eukaryota; kingdom Metazoa; phylum Arthropoda; class Malacostraca; order Decapoda; family Palinuridae; genus Panulirus; species Panulirus ornatus. The sequence continues at coordinate 52,339,182 of NC_092227.1, read as the reverse complement.
GGGGAATGAGAAAACGCAGTGATGAAGAATGAAGGAGTTGGAAAGTCACTCTCTGGGTAACGCGAGAATCCAGAAATGCTGGGAACGACCCACAAGGAAGACGAGCAGGTGGGGAAAACAGGAGGAATGAAGAAGAAATGAAGGAGGAGAACTTGAGTAACTGGAGACGGTGGCGGAGGGGAAGGTAAGGAAGTGCAAGGACGATGGTAATTAGGTGGGCAGGTAAGGGGGGCCCCCGCCCGCTATACATGGTGGGAGCTTCAGGCCATCTGCCCCTGACGCCATGAAAGCCTCGAGCGGCAGGTATTCTTGCAGCCTCTGTGGCCTCCTGACGCTAATGCCTTAATTGGATGCTCTCTCTGTCTCTCTCTCTCTCTCTCTCTCTCTCTCTCTCTCTCTCTCTCTCTCTCTCTCTCTCTCTCTCTCTCTCTCTCTCTCTCTCTCTCTCTCTCTCTCTCTCTCTTACTCTCTCTCTTACTCTCTCTCTCCCCCGCAAATCTCAGCAAGCCACCTGCCGTAACCCATGACCTTACGCGAGTCCCAGAAGAAAAAAAAAAAAAGAGAAAAAGATGTTGATCTATACCGCAGGAGGAACCTGACGCTCCCGGGGGCTGCGTGGCTGTAATCTGTGTGGAGAGGTTGACTGTGGCCTCTGATGTAGTGGTCTCCGGTGGGGCGAGCCCTCACCACCGCCCCAGTACGGGTCACATTTCTTGAAGTGCTTTTCGTCGCACTGGAGAAGACAGGGTTTGCTGTCTGTTCAGATGACCGTAGGGTAAACTGTTTCAGCTGCTTCTGACATACAACTTGAACGTCTCCAGCCTCGTGTGCTAGGCCAGGTTACCCTGAAACTGCTAAGCTGATGGTTCGCAGTTGTTGCGAAATAATTTCACTCATGAGGGATTTTTGATTTTGGAAATACATTGTGCTGAGTGGTCACTGCTTGCTTGATGTGGTTGTTAATGAACGTTAGACACCCCCAATACTCAGTAACACACGTATGTATCTCCTCTTAGGCTTACATATGCAGGCAAACCCACATAAACGCACGGTCCGCGGAGGTGTCGTGGTTAGTGTTAATGACCGTGAGTCCGCACGGACTTGCATGGATTCGAATATTGGGCCTGGCAGTCGACGCATACATAACCTAGGAGGTGTTCATCATCCTCTCGGGGCGAGGCGATAAATAGGAACCTGGCTTAGGAGAGAGAGAGAGAGAGTGTGTGTGTGTGTGTGTGTGTGTGTGTGTGCACAGGAGTTATGATATAGTACACATACATATAAGATTAAGAGACATGGAAACATGATTGTAAAACTCTCTTCCCAGCACAAAAGAGATCACTAAATATGATATACATACCCACATGTGGTAAAGTGATAGTAAAGTATGATTTCAATTATAAAGAGATAGACTTGGGGAAATGTTATCAATATAGAGACGGAGTGTCATGGAGCAACAAGTCCTTAGAGTGCATACAGGATCATATCCTATGCCAACGTGTCAGTGAAGGTACTAGGATGAGAGGGATCGATACAGATGTTCATACATTGGAGCATGGAAACTGAGAACATCATATACGATACACCATTTGTAGAGAGTGATCATATAATGCTTCAGACCGAATATGAGGTAAATGAGAATGTTAAACGATCAGAGATGAGACCAGACTCAAAGGGGAGATATAATCGTGGAGAGTACACAGAATGCAACAGTTTCTATAGTAACAAAGACCAGGAGATGTAGTACAGCAGCCAGGAACCTGGGCGTTGTGGTGGAGGGTCGTGTGATATTTACAATGAAGGAGTGGGAGCATGGGTAGCCATAGCCATAAATCTAGAGGGAAGGTTGGAAAAGAAGGAGGAGTGGTTAACAACGAGAGAGCTTGGCGATGTTCTGCCACCACGATATTGGAGGCAGTACAGCCAGCCGGCAGTTTCAAGATATGAGACAGCAAGAAGTGAGGATAGCAGGACAAGAAAATGGGAAAAGAGAAACTTTGAAAAGACTATTTGGGATAAGGCAGGGAATAGTCCAAAACTTTCCCGGAATCGCCAGGCGCAAATTGTCAGCGAACAGCTGATCAGGCTAAATAATTCCATGAAAAGAGCTACACAGGAGGATGATGGACAAGTGGACGAGACTGAATGACAGGTTCAATAGTGTTTTGACGGAGGAAGACAACTGAGCTACGAGTTAGAGGATATGGAACAAGCATACTGGAACTAAAAACCTTCTAAGATAGTGAAGTCCAATATATGGGATCCACGAATGTATAACTCCTTCCCTGAACAGTACAAATGGGTAATTGCGCAACACGCGACCATATGCACAGGAGATGCATATTCATACACAAACGTCATTATATATATATATATATATATATATATATATATATATATATATATATATATATATATATATATATATATATATATATATAATCGAAAACTTTAGATATCTCCGTAGGTTACAAATTTTGTATAACTGATCGCATCCTGTATGCTGAATGTTGACACCAGTACGAGGGTCGGCCCCTGAGGAAAGGACAGACACACGCTAAGAAAACGTGAATCAGAAAATGATCCTGAAAATCTTTGAATCTTACGTGAGTCTTCCGGGTGTTCACGAAATACACGCAGCCTGCAACCCGACCATAAATCAGTACAGGAAATAGATAAGGGTCTGGAGTTATATGTTCTGAGGGTTTGGTTTGGCGAATATACTCCATCTGAGTTCTGTGACAGTGAAGTGAGAACTGGTTGGCCTCAGCGCTAGTCATAAAGGAGAGACGATGCTCAGACATTTCCTGAGGCTGTGTACTGTGTGATAACACCACCAACACCACTCCGGGAGTCCATTACAGCTAAGACTTCCTCCAAATATCACTTCATGGAGATGAGAAGCCTCGGCCCTGCTCGGCCCCTGTGGAAGACAGAGGCATTACATCCAAGTAATGACGATGGCGTGAGGTTCTGTGGGAAGCTGATTGCCCGTGCACGAACGTCATTATGCCACAGTAGTTGATATTGGAAACTCGAGAAGTTCGTCACCTCACGTAAACGTGTAACCACACGTTCGACTGATGCGTGACACAGGAGAACCAACTGTAATGCTAAACTAACAGTGGCGGGTCTACTCACATCCACTTTTCAAGCAATGATGCTCAGTGGGTATTTGATCCAGTGGTAATATAGGCTTTACAGCTCGGGGAATACGAAAGTAGCCAGTAATTTTTTTTTTTTTCATTTCACTCTGGATGGATTTAGAAAGTTTGATATACGACTACAACTTTTAAGACCATGTTCACCGATAGACAGAAAATGGACACTGACTCTTGGTGGCTTATGTGCTCAACACTGAGGACACGTTAGGATTATGGCATTCACAGTCAGTAGCATCGTATGGAATCTCATTTATGGTTAACTTCCTCATCTTTGGGGCAAAGTTTATACGAATGCTATACCCAGTATTCTGGGGTTCCACCTGTCGAACCATCAGGTCAGGAACTGCCTTTAACAATAGAGATATTTTTTGAAAGAATATTTTGTCGATTATTCTCATTTTAGATATAATTTTTAGAAAAGTGGTGTCAACCTACTGGGCTCTTTCCCAGAAAGGTCAGACTGTCGTTTTATTCACCTGCGAATCCACAAACAACGTTTCAGTCAAGAGAAACAAGAGAAAACTTTTCACAACATTGATGGTCATTCGTCCCCGTCTAGCTCAGACTGAGCCATCGCCAGCGGACACCTGAATGTTGTCGCAAGTCACGTCTCATTACGAGCGTAAGTCCATGATCACAGTGTCCACGAATAAGTAATACAAAGTCAAGTCATAGAGGATCGTGATGAAGCCACGGCTAAGTGTGATGAGATAATAAATAGCATCAATATTAAAGGTGGAGTCCAAGAAGTTTTGTATTCTAGTACAGAGGATTACTTTCATAGAATATAATTCTTCTTCTGCGTAAGAAGAGGTAGAATTTGTAGATGTTCTTATATTTTAGTCGAAACTGTGATAATACCTGTGGAAAGTGTTCATTTTACAGCAAGGTGAAAACTATGAGTGAAGCTGAGCCTTCATGTTTCATGAGACTTTTAATAAAAAAAAAAAAAAGAAGCACGACTCGAACTGCCATATTCATACAGCCAATCTGGCGCACCCGAATAATGGTCAAAGCTTTCACCTGTCAGCAGCGAATATTAGGCAAAACGCACATCAAAGGAGGGGCTCCCCTCAGCTAGTGTTTACCAAACACAACCCCAGTCTGAAGTCTTTTGTACCCACGCAGCTGCCGTCCTGACAGCTGCTGAACTCAGAACTACCGACGGGAAAAAAAAAAAGAAATTTGCTGACTAACCATTGTCAAAGTGAACAATGCTGACCACACCACTACAGACCAGTGAAGTTTGAAATAAAATGTTTGCCGTAACTTGTGTGAAAATAAAACAATTTGATTCTCAACATTTTAGAAGGAAGAAAAATTCAATTACTTCCTCTACTTTCCTTTATTAGGATTTATAAGTATCTGGATGGGCCAGAAATATGGAAATTATGTTGTAAGGTTATTGACAGTATTTAGTGTGAAACTACTTAATAAGCAAAGCGATTGATTAAGAAAATACATAGATGGGATTGAAGACTTGTTCACGATAACAACGACAATACAAGATTTCAAAATGTATGGGATGAACAGGTGTGTGTATATGATCTGGTATGTGCAAACAAGACTCTTACCAGCAGACACGTTACATCCTGCCTCATTGCACGACTAACGACTCTTGCTTGATCATGCTGAGGGCTGAACACGGGGCTACTGAACACACAAGGGTTTGCTTCTTACGACGACTGTGGTCCCCTGTTGTTATTATTTGAAAAACAAAGGAACATCACGAAACAGTAGACAGAGATGATAACGATGAACTTCACTTCTAACTCCAGCAGGTGCCTGTTGAGCGCTCCCGATCATTGTGGGTTTCATCGTGCAGCACAGTGTTCCTTAGGGATCCAGTGCAAGATTCCCTGAGTACCATTAAGGGCCACGTACACATCACCATCTCTATCAAGACAGGAGAAAAAGACCTCCAAGTTTTAATGGTTATATTAGTGTTTGGTTTTATGATTATTGTCTCTGGTTGGTTGACTGCGTCACCACTTCTAGAACCACCTTCAGCCACAGCATCATGGTAGATGATCAATATTACCGACAGATGTTGCCTTGTCTTATGGTGTCACTTGGTCATACGTAGCCGACTCTCATTGTCCGCCGGAGGTTGGTGGTACACTGTGTACGTAAGTTGAATATGAAAGGTGTTGGGGTAACGGGCTGGTTCCATCAAGTGGTCGTGGCTACATACGACAGTTTCACGTTTGAGTAAGATTTTGTATTGTATAGTGAAGGAGTTCTACTCTCTCGTGGTCCATCTCTGGCACTTTCTGTACCATCATACGACATTTGAAACTTCTGTTGCTGTCTACGTTCACATTCTCGTACCTCGGTTTTTCACTCACCAGCTATTCGTACACAATGAAAGTACTTTCTTCCATCCTTTCTAATAAGTTTTTTCTTTTTTTTTTTGCTTAATTTCATGTTACGGCCTCTTTCTTTAGTCGAAGAAGTGCTCACTGTACGCATGATCAGACTGGAATAAAAACTTAAAAGTTGTGCTCAGGTTACCCCTCAGTAGTGTTTAGATGTTGCCCTCAAGTCGTGTTCAAGTTGCTCCTAAGCTGTGTTCAAGTTACCCTTGATTTTACTTTCTTCTATGATGGACATATTTAAGGTCTTTGACTTCTCCTGTAACTCATCTTCATTACCTCTAGTACTACATGTGTTGCCCTCCTCCTGAACTTCTTCGTTAACTGAGGTGACCAAATTTGGGAAGTGTATTGCAGCTTTGGCCGAATGTAGGAACAGCTTGTTCAGCTTTCCTTTATGCATGTCATTACCAACGGACAGTTTGTCTTCTTTACTCTTCGCTTGTCTGTGTGTGTGTGTGTGTGTGTGTGTGTGTGTGTGTGTGTGTGTGTGTGTGTGTGTAACTACTATCTGTGATTGTGTGTTACTAGGAGCGAATCTTAAACTTGTGTTGACCATTCTCATAGTCTCATATATATGTATTATGTCTTTACTGCTGTGTGTACGCACACACACACACACACACACACACACACACACACACACACACACACACACACACACACACACTCCAGCCTAAACCAGTAACCCATGTATTGACCAGGCCCGAGGGGAGGATGAATAGCTGGGTTATTGTGACGAGGTTAGTGGCCGAGGTCACTAATAGCAACAAGATTTGTGACGTTACATAGCGTTACCTAACTGTTCCTGTACTTCAGGCTATTGCTATATACTAACGCCTGGTCCAGCTGATGTTACATAATTCCATTTGTCCAGTTTGATGCTAAATATTTGTGCTTTCGTAAATGTGTTATGATTTCACTTGTCCTTAATGACGTTACGTAATATCACTTGTAATACGTAACACCTCACGATCACGCTCATCCCACTCAATACCTGCCATCTTCCACACAGCGCAACATAATTTGATCAAAATTGTAATCCTTCAGTAATTATACCTGATGTAATTAACGAAGCCGGAGGTAACTATACATGTCCATGTGTACTGTTACGTACACATGTTTCAGTGTGTAGTAATTCTTCCCGTTCTCTTCAATGGTATGACTATATCTGTGATATGGTTAAGGCAAATTGATTTCATTTGTTCGAGCCAACGTGGCACCTGTCGTGTCTCCTGGGAAATAAAGCATCAACAGGGACCCTTTGCACTGGGGGAGACTACCAGAGAGGATTTTTATTAGCCTTATGGTTTTTATTTCTTTTCCGAGGATATACACAGATATGATCAGTGTTTATCAAGTGACTCGTATGGAATCAGTAAACCTATCTCGACTCTGTTTCAAATAAGTTAATCTTTTCATTTTCATATTAAATCTAACAACAAACAACGGTGTACTAAGGTGGGTGTGGTTAGTGCAGATAGGTTCGGCTGAGTCATATATGAATAATATCAACTAAATGTAACTCTTTTCCTTTCCCCAGTCAGAGATTACAGCCGCTATAGCTCACATCATGACCAGGCCTTAAATGAGAGAAAAAGAGAAAGGGCTAAAGAAAGAAACATGGAGAAAGCATGGAAGAAAGAAGAAGGATAATCTTATAATTCTAGGGACTTGAAATGAGGCATGTCGGAGCAGTTAGCAAAATGTGAGAATGCAGTGAATTCCAAACTTTAGCGGTGTAGGGAAAGATACAAATATCACAACGGCCCTCCCTTGAGTTGCCATTTACCACTTAAGTAATTATAAGACACAGTGACTTGCCATTTTAACCTGGTTCTAGTTAGTGGTAGACGCTATTCTTGCAGGAAGACAGTGAATCCTAATGGCCAGGTGACTCCAATAATAAGCAGATTACCAACAGGTGTGAGGGCTAAGGAAATAGAACAAGCACCTTCATGTGACTTATCTTGTCACCACAAATGCCACAGCCACGTTCTATTTCGTTAGTGTGGATAGTGGTAGCTTTCTTTATTGATCCAAACGTCTTCTTAAACAGCCAACTACTATAGATTAGGTTCGAGTCCCATTTCTTCAGGTTTTCCATCATTTCTTCGAATTTCACTCCATACACGTTTTCTGTTTGCCCGGGTATTATACTACATCTCCTTCTCTGTTGGGACATTGCTCCACGCGGAGCATCCACGTGTTCAAGCTTTTTAACCACATCCCACAACGTTCATTCCAGCTTTGTACCACATAGTATCTCATTTGTTCAAACTTTGTATCACTTCCCATTTCTTTAGTTCGCACTCTGTGCCACACCCTGTCTCCTCCTCCTCATCCTCTTCCTCCTCCTCCTCCTCCTCCTCTTCCTCCTCCTCCTCCTCCTCCTCCTCCTCCTCCTCCTCCTCCTCCTCCTCCACTTGACTTTCGCACTTGATTCGCGTGTATTATTGCTTACCCCAGAGTCTTAACTTGGTAGTGTGTGTTCAAGCCTGCCCCCTGTGTGTTAGCTGTACCTCAGCCTGCTCCTGTTTTTAAACTTTATCTCAGCCTGTTCCCCACCTTAAGCTGCTCCTGATTGTAAGCCTTACTCCAGCCTCCACTTGTGTGTGAGCTTTACCTCTTTCTTCTCCTGCATGAAAGCTTTACTAAGTCAGCTCCTGCTTGCAAGCTTTACTTCAACGAATTCTTGCCATCCAAGCTCAGCTTGCCTCTTTGCGTGAGTTTTACCTCAGCTTGTACAAGCCTTACCTCATCCTGCACATGTGTGCAAACTCAAGCATAGTCGGCTCCCCTGTGTAAGCTTTACATAAACCAGTCCTTATGTTTACACCTTAATTTCCTCTGTTCCTCTGTGTAAGCTTTAACTCATCCAGCTTCCGTGCATATGCTTAGCTTGTACTTGTGTGCAAACTTTGCCTCAGCCTGCTTTAGCGGTAAGCTTGACCACATCCTGCCTCTGTGTGTAAGCTTTACTTAAACCTTTTCCTGTATGTAGGCTTTACTTCAGCCTGCTCCTTTATGTAAGCTTTACCTCAGCCTGCTATTGTGAGTGAGCTTTACTAAAGCCTGTTACTGTATGTCAGCTATACTTCAGCCTGCTCTGTGAGTAAGCTTGTATGTTGTACCTCATCCTGCTCCCGTCTTGAAGCTATACTTTATCTTTCTCTTGTGTGAAAGTTTTGGGTAAGTTGGTTCCTGTAGAAGAATTTTTGTTCAATCTGTTCGTGTGTGTACTTTGTACTTCAGACTACTCTTGTGCATAAGCTTTATTTCAGGCGGCTCCTTTATGTAAGTTTTATTAGAGTCTTCTCCTGCGTTTTAGCTTTACTTATGCTTTTTCCTGTGTATAAGTTTTACCTCCTCTCTGTTGTAAGCTTTACTTCAGGCTGCTCCTGTGTGTAAGGTTTAATATAACCTGCTAATATGTGCAATATTCACCTTAAACTGCTCCTTAATGTAAGCTTTCTCTAATCTACTTCAGTATGTAATCTTTGCTTTACCATGTTCCTGTATGTAAGCTTTACATCAGCTTTCTCTTGTGTTAAACCTTTATTCCAGGCAGGTCCTGTATGTAAGCTTGTCTTCCCCCAGCTTGCTCGCCTGTGTAAGCTTCACCTGAGCTTGGTTCTACATGTGTAAGCTCTGTATCTGGGCTAAGTCTAGCTAGGAGGGGCGAACTCTGTATCAAACTCCGTCCCATTGGTGAGAAGTTTGGCATTTCAACCACCTCGTTCTCGGCATCCAACCACCTCGTCGTGCGAACTTTGGGCATTACCCACATCCCTATGTATTCGAACTTCATCCTCTACCCCTCGGCCTGCGTGTGAACGTGTTCTTTGACCTCTGCCCAGTTCAGTGGAGCTCTAGTGGCTGAATCCTACCTCTCACATCCACGGTAATTCATTGATGATATATATATATATATATATATATATATATATATATATATATATATATATATATATATATATATATATATGTCATACAATCTTAAACATTTGATGTTAAAGTGTGAATAATTTTTCATTGATGGGAAAGTTCGTTACCCAGCGACACTCTGATGTCTTAAAAAAGACATTCTCTCTCTCTCTCTCTCTCTCTCTCTCTCTCTCTCTCTCTCTCTCTCTCTCTCTCTCTCTCTCTCTCTCTCTCTCTCTCTCTCTCTCTCTTCTATCTATCTATCTGTCTGTCTATCTGCCTACTTATCTATATCTATTTCTACTTGTGCACACTGGAGAATAAAATAAGAAAATTTTTTTGGTTCATAACGCTAGGGGCCACCTTCAGAGGTACGACAGGAGATTCAATATACCGGCCAAAGAAGGTTGAGAAGGGTAAGCCAGTTCAGCTCAGATGACATGTCATATGGGTTCGGCCTTAATCCTTTACCACATCCGATATAATCGTCTTAGTGGTAGCCAGCGCGATGGGGTCAGAAGTCGATTGCGTTGAGGAGGAACTTGTACAGGGAGAACAGGCAATGGATGTGCCTTTCATAATATTTCGTCTGAAGCTACAGTGTTACGTATACAAGACTGAGGCATTACTCCATCTCATTCTGCAGTCCTCACAGCCAACATGATTAGAAACAGGCGAGTTTTCATGGCCATATCCAATTGTTCTTTTGTGCTGAGTGACCCTAATGGTGGTGACTTCTTTGACCAGTATACACGTTATTTCATTGGCTACAAGGAGAATGTACTCCAGGGTTACAGTCATTGGTTAGTGGTTAGTATACATTGAGATAACGTATAGTTGTGTTGTTGGGATAATTGAAATCTGGTTTGTTTTAATCCTATGTATGTAGATGTGTCATCAAGGAAAACTTCAAAGCTTCGTTGTGTAATTCAAACATTTCTAAAAGATATAATTTTTGAACATTGAAAGTTTTAGTACCACAATTGTTAGGTGTGGGTAAAACTAATGCTTCACACTAAAGTTGATCTGGATATCTTAGCTTCTTAGATTTTAATCTTATTATATTTGTTGAGTGGTCCAAGCATTGTGGTTGCATATCCTCATGGTTCTTAAACTTATAAGAAGCAATGCTCTTTAATTTTTTGTAGACGCTTGCTAAGAAAATGAAGATAACTTTCTGAGTGAATAGGATTTTTATAAACTGACTTTCACTGGCCTCTCTCCTCTCATGGTCATCGTATCGAGAAATGGGACCTTCCCTTCTATTTCCCCTTCTGCATTTAACCTTAATGACGAGGGGATGTAACCAGTCGAAAAAAAATGATGTTCGAATGAACATCATTTACTAACCAGAATTGAGTGAAATATCGTCTACATATACGTACGTTCTTTGATGGAATTAGAGGCTGGATATTACATTCAAAATATTCTTCTTATAAGTTAGGAAGCACTTCCCACAAACTGTAGCTATATTATTTTTAAGAGTCGTGAGAATATATAGAATATGGACCAGGAAATGGACGTAATAAAATACCCTCTTAAGAAGTTAGGATATCCAAATTGCTTTATGTACAAAGTACTAAATGTAGCCAAATGAACCATTCCTGAGCGAAAAATTGTAAAGATTCAAGAATTTGGCATTCAGAAATGACTGATAGTACGAGGTCTTAATGCAGATGATGATGATAAGATGATATCCAATTCCCAACAACATACGTAAAAGTTATATCAATGTATACCAATGTATAGCCCAGGATGGAAGCTCCGAAGTAATTACGTTGATAACAGCTAGTGTAACGAGGCATATGTTGGTAGAACTGGTCGCATCATATGAAACAGGACCACCGAGCACAAGGAGTAATTGGATATGGCTAAGAAAACTCGGCATTGTTTCATTATCTTCATACAGAAGATTACGATAGGAAGTGTAATAATGCCCCCATTTTCTATAAGTAAAATTGTAGCTTGGACAGAAATTTGGTGGCATGTACACACAGCATAGAAATGTTCTTTACACCAGTGAACGATTGGTCTCAGAATGATCAGCTTTTGACTTTAAGAGGTTGGTATGCCTGAGTGGGAAACATCTACCTAAAGTGAAAGATGCCAAATAGGAATGTACCTAGAATGCTGTTGTATCCTTACATATCATGCTGTTTTACTTGCAAGAAAATAAAGTGGAAATCTGACTTGTAACAACGCGTTGCTCGTGCAAAGCTAAAAACTACAGGACTGATCTTTGAATTCGATTTCCAAAAAATACCTTCTTTCGTAACATTTACATGAACCACAACAGGTGCCGATTTCACTTTCAGATATATGCAGAACGCGTCGAACATGTGCTATGAAGATGTGTTCGATTTAGAATTGTATTTGAAACAAACCAACAATCGAATCGAAAGGTTAAAATGTTTGTAACGCTCTTGGTAGTCACTATGAAGACTTGGCAGCTAACAGTGCCCGCCTCCGATACGGCTCTTCACGGCCACGGCCTCAGCTTCCGGGGGACATCTCACGGCGGACTGAGAGTCCAGACGCCTTCCGTATCGTTATGGGTGTGAAGACACTGGCGCCACGAGGGCTAATCTTCATCGAACAGGCCAGTCGAGCTGCACAACTCCAGAAGAGATCAAGTTAGAGTTAGAGTTTCATAGGAGTGCATAATATGCAAGGAGATATTTCCGTTATTTCATTCAGTGCTCCATTTATAATTAACTTTTTTCTTCTTACACTGGACCAAGATATAGTAGATGATGGTGAATGTGATCGGTTCACCACCGTGTTCAGTATACGTGAGAGGCAGAGTTAGCGCTAACGTGCTCGACACAAAGTATGATAAACAGGTTGTAGTCGCCAAGCACCAGCTGAAATTATGCAAGAGAGTATGGAATATGTCCTGCAGTTGTGCACGACCCGAGGAGCTTCTAGAAGCAGGTAATATTTTGTGACGAAATAACTTTCTGTACAGACGAACCCAGAGTTGTGGAAGTTTGGCTTAGAGAAAACACAAGGTAATGCGTTCACTCGATCACTTTAATTCTCAACGCGTTTTCGCTGGTGTTACGAGCAATATAAATCCGTCAGTAAATCAAGACATCTTTTTTTCTGTGTTGTTATTATCATCATTAGTATTATCATCTCCTTTTTAGATATACACCTGAGCATGTGGTCGGTAGAAGGACGAGTGGCCGTGTTTGTACCAGACTATTTGGATGGATGCACCCGAGTGGCGTAGGGTAGTTAGCTGATGTTGGTTCCGTGATGAAAAGTATATTGAGATTTTGAAGGAGGTTCTGTTGCCTTTACTGAGGGCTTTGTTATTCCCTGAACCAGCATCATCCTTCTTGGTACAAATGTCCAGCTGTTAGATCGTCGCTAACTACACATCCTGAGATGTTAACCCTTGTGACATGTTCTCAAAATCTCCTGACCTAAACCCTATTTAGCATGTGTGAGCAGCTATGTGTAAGAGTATGATCAACCACGTACCTGAGGCTCTACAACCATGGGATGAACTGACCTGGCCTGACCTTCTGAACCTTTTATTGTTGTTGTTGTTGTTGTTGTTGTTGTTTTATCATTATCTATTTTCTCAACATCTTGGAGTTGGGACTGGTCTTCTGATCGTACACTCAGTAAGTGCTTCATCCCCGTCACCACACTGCGAACATTTATTCAGTATTGCTGCAGTGATATGGGTGTTACGGCCTAACCACTGGACACTATTTTGTCATAATTTTCCTGATAATATGCACTCTAGCTTCTGCTGAGTCCACCGATTAAGTAACATTAATCAAATGATCACTCTGCTCAGCAGGCCTAACTTCATTATACTTTCACCTTTAGATTAACACACTTCTCCACACCAGAAGGGAGAGTGGAGGAGGATAACCTTTTAACAGACACAAATAGAATAAATTCAGTCTGCATGGGAACCATAATTCACAGTTTATTTACTATATAAATAGCTCAAAGATAAACACTTATGTTGTTTGCACGAAACGTTATTCTACGTATATATATATATATATATATATATATATATATATATATATATATATATATATATATATATATATATATGTACATAATTCATACTTGCTGCCTCTATTAATTTCCATCGCCACCCCGTCACACATGAAATGACAACCCCTTCCTCCCGCACGCGCGCGAGGTAGTACTAGGAAAAGACAACAAAGGCCACATTCGTTCACACTCAGTCTCTAGCTCTCATGTATAATGCACTGAAACTAATGCACTGAAACCACATATACTACAGTTCTTGTCGCTAGAAGAAAATACAAATCACCAAATCCAGCTGGAATGTCCTTGAATTAGCAACTGTCTTACAGGAGCTGCTCGAGAGATGGATAAGCGGAAGATTGTTCGATCAGTTTGGTTCAGAGAGGAAGCCTGGAATTCTCGATGTTCATATTTTCAAAACCGTTGCAGAACCAAAAGTTGATGGTGTATTTGGTTGTGCAAAGTGAAGGAGTTGCTCGAAAGCAATAAAATGCATCAAGTTAAACACACTTCATTGGTCAACGCGCTTAACGAATATTATACTTGTGCCTTTTATTGATAATTCTACTTTAGTTCCCCATCTACTCAAATCCTTTAATGTGAACGTATCCCTCAGCAAAAACAATACTATTAAGAATACTTTAATCATAAAATTCAACAGAAACTTCTGCGTGCTGTGTTCACAGAATCCCTAGTAAGGCTGCAATATATTTCATATTAGGCAGACTGGCATGGGTCTTCCTGTTAGACTTAAAGCAACGTACATATTGTATCATGACAGGACAGGTTTCAAGCCCCTTGTTTATTCACGCTGGAAATTACGACCACTATATTGATTACTCCCGTTAAAACCTGAGAGAATTATAACAGGAATATTAGTGAAGGTCTGTATAAACTAGACAGCTTTGTCGTACGCTAAATTTGTAAACAGCATAATCTGTCTCGACCACGTAAAAAAATTTTTATGACAGACGCTGTGCCTGAGTGGAATACGTACCACATGCCACCCACACATGTGAACGGAGACAGTACAGCTCCACCCCCAAATATATATATATATATATATATATATATATATATATATATATATATATATATATATATATATATATATGTATATATATATTGGTGAAAACACTTAAAAAAACCTTTATTGTTTACAGCATAACTAATATCTTTATGAAGGAGTCGTGTGCCGATCCTGTATCATAAAAAGTATAAACAGTTTGAGTATTAGATTCTTCTGCATTACTGAGATTACGAGACGGAAGATATTCCAAGCTCTTGTGGTCTCCTCTTGGTGGATAAGATTTCATGAAAATATCTGAACAATATATTTCTTCTCCTGTGGAGCAATTTACTTAAAAGCCAAGTCATTTCATCTCCTGGACCAGCTCTGCCGAGTGTATCTTTCATTTACCGTAAGTTCTGTCTCTGACAGAACCACATATACCGTCTTAGCTTTCACCTGTACGTAACCCTGCCGTTACATGCATTTTCAGATGATATCAAGTTTACGCACCAGACACCCCAATCTAGTAAGTAGTTTACCCGAAACAATTAGTCAAGTGTCTTTGTCGTGGAGTGATTCATCATGGAGCCAACATTCCTCCTGACGCAGTAATGGTCGATGCTTTGTGGAACACAGGTGCTGGAGACACACACACCAGAGTTCGTCCAGTGATTCGTCATTGTCCACCGTCATGTTGACGATCGGGTCATACCCTAGATGGAATGAAAGGCTTCTTTGTGCAGCTGTTTGAAGGGATTACGTGGGCCAGCCATGTGCCAGACCTTCGAAGATGCTGAGAAATTCAAACATTATTGCTCCTTGAGATAATGTGAATTGCTTATATAATAAAGTTCGTAACTGCAGTCGAATCATTTGATAATTTTTAGTTATTTTTCATATGTCATTCCAGGTCTTGTTAGGATAGTAATTTCAGACCCAGAATTTCATATAGTAACTTCTGTTGTATTTTTCATATCCTGTGTTGAGATTCACTGTAGTTGATTGCACATGTACCACTAGATTACCTTGTTCTAAACAGATTCGGTAGATGTCTTGTATTCACGTATTACCTTACCTTTCTCATATACACTCAGTCCATCATTCTATTTCATACTGATATCATTGTATTTATTCATAATCAATCTCGGAAGATTTTCTCTATGAATGAGTCCTGATGTTACCCAGGACCTTTCTCAAGCCTCCTGCATCCTTCAGGAAAATGTAGGATCCTTTAGAGGAAGAAATACTTTGAGGAAATTGTACTCCCATTTATACAGCCTCAATGATGGTGACTTTTCACTCCCGGTGTAACATGTGTATATATCATACAAGCCTCCAACAGCCAGGATCGAACCCGGGACACCTGTGCAAGAGGCGGGAATGCTAACCGCTAGGCTACGGGCCTGGCTAATAGGAAATAACTATTCGAATACTATGTACTCGAATACCCTTCGTCTCACGTTGTATTCAAGTACATAGTATTGGAATAGTTATTTCCTATTAGCCAGGCCCCTAGCCTAGCGGTTAACATTCCCGCCTCTTGCACAGGGGTCCCGGGTTCGATCCTGGCTGTTGGAGGTTTGTATGTTCTATGAAGGTGCGCGTTCATATGCACTTAGTATATATATATATATATATATATATAGGAATGTGTGTGTTTGGGTGAGTGTGTATTTTCTCATTATAAGAAAGTCTTCTAAACTTCTAAAGTTTTAATTTCGTCCTCAGGTATACTTGCGCTTTCTTGCTAACAATAGTCACGAAACTTTATACCCAGGTATAGAGTTATCCTGCATTAAACCCACTGCGTCCTGAGCATCATGAGTCTAAATCTGCTTCAGCCTCCTTAATTACCGAGGTTTACTGAGGTCTGACTACGTCCCGTGTACCCTCCACACACATTTCTCACTCGCGTTATGTACAGTAGGGAGGGACCCTTGAGAGCCATGTACTATCAACATACGTTCTAGGTGTCTCGCAAGACGCCAGAGCTTATGAGGTATATCTAGTATAGATATATCTATAGGTATATCTAGTATAGATATATCTATAGGTATATCTAGTATAGATATACTAGTATAGACATACCTCAGGTATCAGATGTCCCACAGAGTGTAACCATGATGGAGACGTGAGGGACCAGATGAGTGTTCCTGCTAACGGCCTGGGTACTCACAGCCTTGTTCCAGTTCCCTCGTTAATGTGGCGTTCCAATTTACTTGCCTCATTTCCACGTGGGCTATCAGCCTGTCACCAGAACCATTGTATACATTCATTACTTTAAATTCACCACATCCTCGTGGTTGAGTTTCTCGCTTTCCCTTCGTTACCAATAATGTAACCAGTGTGGGTATAAGTCCCGAAGGGGTGGATGTTGTTTCCCTGTAGCCTCTAATTGCCCCTAAGATCCCCTATGTAAGAAACTGTAGAGTTCTGTAACTTATCTATAGTAATTGATCAATTATTTCGTAACCATTTTACGTAAGATCATTATGGGTAGCAAAGGAATTTGGAAACACTAGCAGATAATTTCATAAAAAAAAACAATATCACCTGTATAATTATGGTCTGCAATATCTTCAAAGTTATGTAGTATGTAATATTAGAGAGAACGAAGCTTCATATTTTGCTGATATTACATTATATAAGTTTAAGGTAACTATTACCGGTATCACTTTCAAAAGATGAAAATGAGTGAAATATCTTGCGTACCGTATGACGAAATTTACATTTCTGTCCTACAAGAATGAACACTGAACGTTTTATCTACTTTTTTTTTTTTTTTAACTTGCTGTACGTCATTACTTCCTGAAATGTCATGTTGTAAGACAACCGCTTAGTGTTATGTCTGTCCTTCATCACGTCCTGAGACTACATACTTGTAAAAGGGAATATAAATGGTCATCACTGCTCTGGTCAACATAACCTTCCTTTACGCATGTTGAGTGTAGTGAGCTGAGGATATGTGGACAGCACAGAGCACCTTGCCACAGTACTATCATGTACTGGTGCTTCGCTGGTGTTCTTGTTGTCTGGAGTTTAACACGAGACTCCGGTCTCGTCACCAGCGACAGGATTATTTCTCCACAAGCGAAGAAACCGTTCTTGTGTAGTGGCCAGACGCTGATTCTTGCACTGTAGAGGTGAATATGGCTAATACAGGGAAGCGCTGCAACCCTCAGTCAGTCATCGAGTCAGCAACCAGAAGGTTAATGTTAGTCGTAACCTCTTCTTTCGGTGGCCACCACATCACGTGTTGGAAGACACTGGAAAGATCAGTCCCTGGTTTCTGTATGGCAGTGTTCGTTTTCTGTTCCTTCTGCTGACTTACCATCTCCCTCAGATCTGACTCTTACTACTACACATTCTTGTTTATGCTGCTATTTGATCCCTATTTGCCCGTCTCTCCTTCCTATACATGAGTAAATATGTTTTATACGTACTATAAAGTCATTTGGATTTCCAGTATTCTAATATTATTGGTTTAACAGTATATATATATATAATATATATATATATATATATATATATATATATATATATATATATATATATATATATATTGACCCACATGGCATTGGTAAAGCATGTTCGATCAGAAGCAATCTCATGTGAAAGAAATAGAGTGAGAGAAAAGGAAAGTTAGAATTACTCAGGGGCTTCACAGGTGTTTGTAGACCTGAGATGAAGAAAGGTTGTGGGAGGACGGAAAGGTGAAAGGAGTAAGAGAACTCCACAGCTCAGATGTTGAAGGGAAGGAGGAGGTATCAAATGGTCAGTCCTCGAATGGTCGTCCCCACACAGACTCTGTGGGAAACACCAGCCAGACTTGTGTATCGGGTACAAACCATGGGGGACCCGTATCATGTGCTGCATTTTCTTTGTGTATTATATCCAACATCTTTAGAAATTCACGAAAACTTACGACACATCATAATCATAAATATTACAACACACACACACACACACACACACACACACAGAGGTGGTTAGAGTTACTGACCATGAATCAGCACAGGCCAGCCTGGGGTTGGACCCGCATGGGTTCGAATCCTAGGCATAGCAGTCGGCTTACACCCAACCCAGGTGTTCATCCTCCCCTTGGCCTTATACGGATGTGGTTGTGTGTGTGTGTGTGTGTGTGTGTGTGTGTGTGTGTGTGTGTGTGTGTAAAGGCTTGATGCATGGTTAAGAGAAGGGGCAACTTAAGTGTAAAAATTCTCCCTGTAACACACATATAGTAATCACAAATAGTAATCACATACACACAGAGTCTGCTGTGTCAGTGGTGGAACCAGTAATCACAAATAGTAATCACATACACACAGAGTCTACTCTGTCAGTGGTGGAACCAGTAATCACAAATACACCCACACACACACACAGTCTACCGTGCCACTGGTGGGACCAGCCAGATGCACAGTCTCCAATATAATGTGCATAATCTAGGCCCATTAGTTCCAGTGGGTCGTACATTCATTAGCTGCAGGGGTGCAACACCCTTATTATACGCGGCAGTGCGTCACCCTCTGCTGCAGAGCTGGCGACCCACCCCTCACACTGCTCTACATGACTTTATTACCCTTGTCTTGTGTGTCCTGGGAAATGGCGGCGTGTGGCAGGGAGGGTGGCTGGTGAAGGGGAGATAGGGGTGGGGGAGGAAAGATGAGATAGGAGTTGTATGGCAGAGGATTAGGTTGGGGAGGACTGTGGGAGGCAGAGGGGTGTTGTCGGTAAGGGAACGTTGGATGTGTATATGGAGAAATGTCCACAGTAATGAGACTAAACGCCAACCTACGTGTGACCAAAATAACCTCAGCCAAAAGCTTTAGATATACTGAGAAAATAATAGTAAGAATGAAAGTCCTGTAAATTTGCTTCCGTTCAGGTGCAGTGAGTCCAAGAGTCTTGAATCTTTGAAGAATATGATGGTGATAGGTGGATCTTTCTCTTTCTGTGTTGAAGGCTCCAGTCACGGACGAAACTCCACATCAACGTCGGGTCTTAATTGAAAAATAGAGAATAATGAAAAGGAAATAGAAGAATTTGACAAGGAAAATATTTACGAATCTTGGAGGAAGTGAAAGACCTGTCTTTTGAAATGTGGCAAGTCATAGTTATTGGGAAAGACATGAGAAGCTAGAGAGTTCCAAAGCTTCGAAGTGTAGGGAAAGAAGCAGGTATCAAAACAGCCCACCCTTGAGTTGCCGATGGCCACACAATAATCATGTGACGCAGCAGCTTGTCGAGTATTGAGTGGTCTAGCTAGTGGTGTGAGCACAAAAGCAGCTAGCTCTTGGAAGCTAAAAACAAAGTAATGCGTATAGAAGAGGGAAAGTGAACCAACATTGCAGAGTAGAGCAAGGGGGTCAAGTTTGGAAGTTAGTCTGGGACAATTTATAAGTCTGACCGCTTTCGACTCAATTTTGTCAAGCAAGATGCAGAGTTAGAACCACCCCAAATATAAGGGCAGTACTACTTACAAGGACAAATCAATCCATTGTATAAACGGAGCAACTGTTAGAAAGAACTTTCAATATCTAAACAGGACACCCAGTTCCTTAGAGGCAAACTTAACTATTCCTGTAATGTGGGGTTTCCAAGAAAGAGTGGATTTTACAGTAATACGAAGTATGTTCACTGAGGTAAGAGGTGGAATTACAGATTCGTCAAAGGAGAAACGAGAATTGTAAGGAGTTTTCGATAGAGAGATGGGTAGAAACTGGGTCTTGGAGGCATTAAACTTAACAGGATTTCGTGTACCCCACTGAGATATCCTGTCCAAGTCTGAGTACAGTTTATTGAGTTTTGCCACAAGAGCGGTAAATTTATTGTGCACTGCTACTCATCCAGTTGGCGGTGGCGCAAAAGAGGATACAAAGTGCACAAAACGTCAGGGGACTTGGCCTCAGTTCTTCAAATACATTACAGGTTACATAATGAGAAATGTGTTAACATGGGCCACAAAATGGATTATTCAACATTTTAACCGGTAATTGAAGTTTACAGCAATGGGAAAGCATTAACTGTATTCAGTAACAAGATAGGTGACAAATGAAATGCTTACAATTAGCTATGATACTCTTGAAGTATTCGAGGTAAATCATTATTATCGATGAAATGTTTCATACATCTCGTGATGTTTTGTAAGAATCATCTCTGAACACAATATTTCTACAACAGTCAAGGATCATATGTTGCCTGGTGTGGGAATAGCTTCGTTGGCAAAGATTACATTTAATCTGTTCATTATCAGCAGGAGGAGCAAATCCCATGAATATCTATAGCCCAGCCTAAGTCAGGTGACAGTATCAAGGGGTCTGCTGATCTTGTTAGTGGAGCCATGTTATTCTACCTCCGTATTCCCTTCGTGGTATAGCAGGCGACTAAAAGGGGCGGGGGCTGGGAACTGGACCCCCCGCCCCATCACTTCTTCTATTTCAATTTCTAAAAGCTTGGACAAAAGAAGGATCCAGGCAGGGAGTGCTAATCCTCCTCGAAGGCTCAGGCTGGGGAGTCTTTAACGTGTGTGGATGTTACCAAGATGAAAAGAGAGGAGAGATAGGTAGTATGTTTGAGTAAAGAGACCTGGATACTCTGCCTCTGAGTGAAACAAAGCTCAAGGGTAAAGGGGAACAATGTTTGGAAATGTCTTAGGGGTAAAATCAGGGGTTGGTAAGAGGATAAGAGCTAAGGAAGGAGTAGCACTACTGCTGAACCAGGAGTTGTGCTAATGTGTGACAGAATGTAAGTAAATTCTAGTTTGATGTGGGTGAAACTGAAATTGGATAGCGAGAGACGGGTCATTATTATTGCTAATTTTTCTGTAGATGAGAAGAAAGGTACTCATTGTGGTAGTTGAGGGTATGATTAAGGCGCATGGAAATGGTGAAGAGTTCGTGGCGTTGTGTGCTGAAAAAGGACTGGTGATTTGGATTACCTGGTTCAAAAAGAGGAATTCACACAAGTGTGTGCATGTGAGTGGTAGTGATGATCAGCGGGTATTACTGGATTACATGTTAATTGATAGGCGTGTAAAAGAGAGACTTTCGGATGTAAATTTGCTGAGAGAGGCAACTAATGGGATCTCGTGTAGGCGAGGGTAAATATGTGGTATATTGAGGTCGACATGTTGTCAGTGGACTGAACCAGGGAATGTAAAACGTCTGGAGTAAACCATGGAAAGGTCTGTGGGTTTTGGTTGTGAATGGGGAGATGTGGTTTCGGTGCATTCCACATGACAGCTAGAGAATGGATGTGAACGATTGAGGCCTTTCTTCGTCTGTTCCTGGCACTACCTCGCTAACACGGGAAATTGCGATCAAGTATGAAGGATATATATATATATATATATATATATATATGTGTGTGTGTGTGTGTGTGTGTGTGTGTGTGTGGTTCTTGTGTGATATCATGATGGTAGTTGGAGCTGCCTTTGTATACATCACTTCTCCGTAAGTCTAAAAGATTTTGTTCATGTCCTTCCTGAGAGGATATTTTTAAGGCTACTCGCAGGTAGACCCAGGGGGTAACCAACTTCATCTCTCAAGGCAAAAGTTTTGTCTAGTTCATCTGCTTATCATGCATTCTGAGCCCAGCACGGGAGGAAATCCAGAAAATTTGGAATCTAAGCCCAGCATGAGTGACTTGATTGTACCTGTGTCGTGCTCCAGACTCAAGCATATCACAATCACTGAATGAGGAAAGAGAATCACTGATGTTCAATCAAATAATCAATCTTTGACTTTTCAACAAATTAAAATGCCGTAATGATAGCAAATAGTTCCGTTTTGAGTACGGATACCCAGTTATTGACCCCGAGTTCCAGACTGTAGTATAGACTGTGAACACGGGTTACAACACTGGCACTACCAGCAGCAGTTTTAGATTGTTGTAGAGAACCCTCTGTCTATATAGTAAGTGGGAGATAATGTTCTGTGGTAATGGTTTCAACGGGCCGTGACCTGAGCACAGGCATTGGGAGAATAGTGGGAACAGCTATAGACCAGAGGTTAATTCCCATGGGGCAGGATAGTGCGATTGGTGTCTCTTTGACTGAGGTCCTGAATACCAATACATTTCAACCCCAGTCGTAGTGACGCACACGGATGGATGTCTCCAACTTGAGAAGAAGATCTGGGATGGATTTTTACATGGATTAGGATGTGCTTGCCTGGGCATCCGACCCCAGTAAGAAGATTGATTTTAGTTCAGCCTATGATATTAGGAAGACCAAGCTCTTTCCTCATGTTTAGAAACTTTATTGTTTTAGGGCAGCTAAAAAAGAATCGTGGATACAATTTGTGTTTTTTTGTAAACGGTTTCTAAGGCGTTAGAGCAAGCAAGGGCGTAGCGTAATCGATCATAGAACGGATGTAAGCGAATTACTTCATTCTGACTACTCTGACATTGGCCTGAGAATGATGGCTGGTGCCAACTACAGCTCTTAGTGTTCTAAGCGTCTCTGTACGTTGGTATACTTACAACAGCTCCAAAATGTTGGTACCTGTAATCCTAGGTACCAGATGTCTTTTTACATCATCAGTTTAGGATCCATTATTCCACTGAATCTCTTCGGTGATATACCCCCTTTTTTAGGGAACATCTGTTGAGGATTTGGATTTTGTCAGCAGAGATGACGAGCCCTAACCTTTCACAGGTATCTGACGCATGTTTGAGTACAGTGATTGTATCATTATACCCAGCCGTGTTGATGATGATATCGTTAGCACAGCTGAGTGTACGGTGTTCGGTACTTGTGAGCATGGGCTGAAGAAGGACATTAATTAAGACAGTGAACAAGGTAAGGCCATTGATGTCATAGCTTGTCTCACTAGCAGGAATGACACATCATGGGTAGTTATGCTTGCCTGGCAACACGGCAGTCACACTTGTTTCGTAACATTGACGTTAAAGGTAGACCCTGTACGCTTAGGAACATCAGCGTTACAGGCCGTCACGCTTATCTGGCAACAATGGGTGGAGTGACATACACCACCATGCGGGGTGCCAGGTTATTCAAACTCTCTGTCCGCAGAACAGATGACTTTCTGATAGGTCGAAGATTCCTCGAGCTTGATTTATTGCTTGAGGTGACACAGAGAAGCTTAATGGACTAGCGACCTGGAGGAGACTGGGATCCAGCGAGGCATTAGTGGCGGGGAACATGATTGGAAACAAAGGCAGGCCTGGACTGCGGTCCTGGTGTGGTTGATGGTAACGTGGCTGGCGACCGTCCAGCTCTACACGCTGTATAGTGTGCCCTGGGGGGCGATGTGGTCGGGAGGGCTGTTGTCTGCACTTGACACTAAAGGGAGGGAGAGTCGCTGACGTACTTCCCTCGAGGAGGCGCATCCATCGAGGTATGACTGTAAAAGAATAAGGAAACTCAAGGGTGTCTTATATGAACCTTATGAATATGAAGACGCGGTATGTGTGTGTGTGTGTGTGTGTGTGTGTGTGTGTGTGTGTGTGTGTGTTTATGTGTGTGTGTGTGTGTGTGTGTGTGTGTGTGTGTGTGTGTGCGTGTGTGTGTGTGTGTGTGTGTGTGTGTGTGTGTGTGTGTGTGTGTGTGTGTGTGTGTGTGTGTGTGTGTGTGTGTGTGTGCGTGTATGTGTGTGTGTGTGTGTGTTAGGATAGGGTGATAGAGAAAGATGTTTTTCTACAGGTGAAGGAGAGTAGGTCTTGTGGTCTGTAGTAGTGTTGTGTTAAGGGACGACTGAATCACTAGAGATGGTATTGTGTGTGCAGGAGTGGTTCTATGCATAGGTGTGTGTGTGTGTGTGTGTGTGTGTGTGTGTGTGTGTGTGTGTGTGTGTGTGAATAGAAAAAGAACGGGTTTGTTGAATTCATGCAACAGAAGTAATACCGTTGAGAAATCACAGAATTGGATGTTAATTAATCTCAACAGAACTTACGATCATGGTAAGGTTGGATTCTTTACGCTTCTGGTAAGCACCTAAGTGAGGTACATCTGCTTAGTACAGGAAAGTGTGTCTGTGACAGTGGCGGATGGTGAGGAGGGTGTTGCTTCTGGTATCTGTCAGTGTCGTAGTGTTTACACGAAGCGATCGCCCCCTCTGGCCCTCGAGGTAAGTCATACGGAGTCGTTGTTCGCCACTTCGCTGTTCGGAGGGTCGGAGTATATGTCATTGTCATGGTGTTTACATTACAGCGACCGCTGCTCGGACATAGGCCTCTTGAGAGACTCTCTCACTGAGGTCCTGGCTCACTTGTTCACAGTCAAACCCGCTGGAGGTCGAGTGTGTTTGTGTATGTGTTCTTGCATACCAGTTCGCCGTTTTCCCTGCTATCGAGGTAACGTCGAGAATAGACGACCGAGCCTCGGAGGGGAAAAAACTCACTTGACAGTTTCCTTCTTTTTTTTCATTGGAAACTAATAATACAGGAGGGGAGGATTTACATTTTTCCCGCTCCCGCCTCCCGAAGAGATACGAAGGTAGTATGCTTTCTCTCTGTCTCAAGAGTTTATATATATATATATATATATATATATATATATATATATATATATATATATATATATATATATATATATATATATGTGTGTGTGTGTGTGTGTGTGTGTGTGTGTAGGGAGGAGAACTTCTCTCAAAAGTTTTTCACTGAGTATGGCTGCCAATTCAGCATTTATCAGTTTCTTGCTGATCTTTTCAACTTTTCGACCATTTCTCTTATACTTCTTAGATAACCAGTAAGCTGGCCAAAGTTCACGGCAAGGGTATAGCCAAACTAAAGTAGAAACCATTTATGCAATTCTTAAGTATTCAGCAATATAACATTTCGTGACTGCTCACATTCTTAAGTGTATGGACAGAACAGCATGGTCCAGGTATCTATACAAAAGTCGAGGATTAAATGAGAAATTATTGACCAATGATAGATGTTTGTTGTAGGCAACTACTCCCTTGTCTGACAGCCGCAGGTCAGCGGGGCATACTGCTCCATAACGTCACCAGTCCCTCCAGGTAACACCAGAAGATCGTCAGTCTGCAGGCGTTTAGGTTCGGGTAAAGTTTCTAGTATGGACGTTCCTTTCTTCAACATCTCTCGTGAGGATGATGATGTGACAGAATCTCATGTGTGTCTTCATGTTCCCACTCTGTAGATGATACGAAAGAGGAAAGGGAAAAGAAGGGTTTGGATATATGGAGGTACATTCAAGAAGCAGAAAACAGTGTACAGATGCTTGGTGTTTGGTTTAATGAAGCGAGTGTATGGTCTGCTGGATGCGTATTTTTGGTACCCTGCATACTTACTCCTGTTGAGTGGCGGTGTTTGTGCGTAGTGTTGTTGTTTGTTAGTCTGGAAAGGAAAGTAGCTAAGCTAAAGTATAAATCACGTATAGTATATATCGATAGACTGGAGTCTTTTTTAGAGTATTGAGGCTTTGTGGAAACCAGATCCCTTCCATATTAATGATGCCATCGGGGTCTTGAATAGGTTAATAGTTCGGGTTTCCTTTGCCTTCTCGTTTTTTTGCAACTTTTTGTGCTGTTTTCTGTAACAGCTGATTTTAGATTATGATGATGTTCCTTGGTAGTCATAATGTAGAGGTAATTTCAATTTTTGATTAACCTTAGCTTCTTGATAAACGATTATGGGTGAGTGAGTACGGGATGGTAAGTCAATATGAAAGGATCATACTCTTTTTGGTGAAATTTTTGCTTTTCATGTAGATGCCAGTATCTGTACAGACGTGTTAGGGTTGCTTTACCCTGTGAGGTTCTGTTCTTAATATGTTCTACCACTAAGCCTCGTGATGCTGGTGCATTGTTTTGCATTTTAGAATACTTCCGGTGCATTATCTGGTTTCCGTTTATGGCTACGCTGCGGGATTTTATTCTCTCTATAGCTAGATTTGTGGTCTACTTTTATGATTGCCTTTGTTTTCCAATCTCTTTTGAGTCTACCTGCCTCTGGCTGTACATGGAGGATGTGTATAGGGAGTGTGCTAGTAGAGAATACTGTGTGAGTGGCATCATCTGCGGAAAAACTTTCATGTTCATCGTTAATACTGGAGGGGCAGCGTCTGATGGGTAAGTTGTGAAGAGCGTTAAGAAGAGGATGCTGCCTTGGGGTACCTCGCTGGGTAAAGGAAAATATGGCGACTTTCCGGAGTTTATGGTGATTGTTGCTGTACGTTAGTTAAGGAAGATGCATGGAAATATCTCATTAAATTCTGTCATTATTCCTTCCCCGTTGGATAGCCATCAGAGACAGGATCATAGATAGAGTCACGAGTGTAAATATGAACGTTCCACATGCTGCTGTACTACAGAAAGTCTTCTTTCGTTTACTTATATATTCCTCTTCCCACTCGAAGTAAACTGTGCTTGTGACTTATTTGAGACAGACAGCCATACTGTGCATTGCCATCTCCTATAAGATTTGAATTATATGTTTCGTTTCACTTCCACGTAAACACGAGTCGCTCAGAGAACCTAACATCAAACAATGGTGGGGAAAGTTAGCCTCCTGTGTTGCCTCAGGAGATATGCTGATTATCGTAGTAGCTTCGGTCAGCTTCATACCTTCGATCCCAACCTTTATTGCCAAAGCAAAAAATAGCCTTTAGTCTCGTCTGATGTTCACGTCACCCGAACAAAATAATCATATGAACTCCAGCCCAAATCATGAACCTCATTTTACCCAATGAACAAGTTTGATTTTCCTGACAAATGCGTACGATACATGGTTCATGTTTTTGTTTTTTTGTACATTATTCTTTGCATCCTATACTTATGAAACGTTGAGTATATCGTTTAGTTGTGAATCTCATGGACGCACACATTATGTACGTAAGAGGTTAGTTAAGAAAAGAGTAACAGGGATATGACAGGGGGGTCAGTAATGTGCGAACATCCTGCCGCTCAAATTTCTTTTCGTAATCAACAGCGACAATTATCACATCATACATCATGAAGCTTTTAACCTCACGGTTTTCCAATTGTTTTATAATTCATCCCTTAAGGCTCTTGTATGCACCAAAGGACCTGGCCAGCTCGTATGATACACAGGTGTGCCTAGTAGTCTTCATAATCAATTACCGATCATCTGTTATAGTCATCTTTTTATTTTCACTCCCTGTGCGGATATGCAACAGATAATTGCATATTCAAAACAACCAATACGTCAGTAACGTTAATTAAACGTTATAAATGTTTAAACTGGGTCAAGTTAGGATGATTTACGTTTAAATAACAAATGACAATTTGTTTACAGAGGGGATTACGATTTTTTTTTTATATCATTCATTTGAACTGTCATATAATTTGTTGTGTTCATTAACCTTATATATTTAGCTAAAACGGCAATACCGTTAATTCATTTTCATATGCCATGAACTCTGCTGATTATCAATTAGTTTTACCTCCAATATATTACTCTACAATAATGTATATTGTGTACCGATGTATATTAGACAGTGAATCGTCCTTGCCTGATATATATTGTGTTGTGGATAATGCTTCGTACCTCCTCCCCTCCCCCTCTCTCCACTCACTTCACTTAATGGACTAAACCCCAGCCAATCTAACACTGATCCAGAACGTAGCCTGGCCCAGGACACGTATGTCCTCCTCCCCAATACTGTCCTAGTGCGTGAGGGGGTCACCCTCGACGGCATTGGGGCGAATGTCCCCAGCGATTGAACTCCAGAGCAAATGTTGCCGTCGACTACATTAGGGCGCTGGCACCGAGTCGCTGACTACCTTGGTGATCGCTGTTCCCGTATACTGTAGCACTGGACGTAGACGGACGTGCGCATCCTCGTAGGCTGTTTCAAGACCACGTCGATTTACCTTGAATACCTTAGAGCGAGAGACCCCTCTGTACTGTCCTAAAGTACGCGTGTTCCCCCAAAGCTGCCTTATAGCGAACGCTGCCGCGAGTCTGTTTTAAAGTTTGTTTCCTCTCCAAGATATTTTTTAGTGTGTGGTGGCCACCCCTTGCCACCCCATGACGCGCATGTTCCTTGATCGCTCTTAGGCACGGGTGTCCCACCCCGACGGCCACTCTACACAAGCCTGACCTAATTCGCTCGTGTCCCTCTAAACCAGTGTTCCCTAACGCTTCTCAGAGGCGTACTTCTCCTTCCTCCCCTTTGTATACTGCCCAACTTGTAAGATCTCAGCTTAACATAGTAAGACGAAGCGTAAATAGATCTTACGATTACGGCATCAATTAGCATACAGACATATGTGGTGTATCGGTTAGCGTTCCTGACCGTGAACGCATTCAAAACCCGTACAGGGTCAAGGGCATAAGTTCCAATCCTGGTTGCATCAGTCGGTCCACAGTCAACCCAGCTGTTCATCCACTCCCTAGGGGTTGGTCGATAAAATGGGTATCTAGTTCAGGCTAGGGTATATATATATATATATATATATATATATATATATATATATATATATATATATATATATATATATATATATATCTGTTGGGGATGAGAGAGCTTGGGAAGTGAGTCAGTTGTTGTTCGCCGATGATACAGCGCTGGTGGCTGATTCATGTGAGAAACTGCAGAAGCTGGTGACTGAGTTTGGTAAAGTGTGTGAAAGAAGAAAGTTAAGAGTAAATGTGAATAAGAGCAAGGTTATTAGGTACAGTAGGGTTGAGGGTCAAGTCAATTGGGAGGTGAGTTTGAATGGAGAAAAACTGGAGGAAGTAAAGTGTTTTAGATATCTGGGAGTGGATCTGGCAGCGGATGGAACCATGGAAGCGGAAGTGGATCATAGGATGGGGGAGGGGGCGAAAAATCTGGGAGCCTTGAAGAATGTGTGGAAGTCGAGAACATTATCTCGGAAAGCAAAAATGGGTATGTTTGAAGGAATAGTGGTTCCAACAATGTTGTATGGTTGCGAGGCGTGGGCTATGGATAGAGTGGTGCGCAGGAGGATGGATGTGCTGGAAATGAGATGTTTGAGGACAATGTGTGGTGTGAGGTGGTTTGATCGAGTAAGTAACGTAAGGGTAAGAGAGATGTGTGGAAATAAAAAGAGCGTGGTTGAGAGAGCAGAAGAGGGTGTTTTGAAATGGTTTGGGCACATGGAGAGAATGAGTGAGGAAAGATTGACCAAGAGGATATATGTGTCGGAGGTGGAGGGAACGAGGAGAAGAGGGAGACCAAATTGGAGGTGGAAAGATGGAGTGAAAAAGATTTTGTGTGATCGGGGCCTGAACATGCAGGAGGGTGAAAGGAGGGCAAGGAATAGAGTGAATTGGAGCGATGTGGTATACCGGGGTTGACGTGCTGTCAGTGGATTGAATCAAGGCATGTGAAGCGTCTGGGGTAAACCATGGAAAGCTGTGTAGGTATGTATATTTGCGTGTGTGGACGTATGTATATACATGTGTATGGGGGTGGGTTGGGCCATTTCTTTCGTCTGTTTCCTTGCGCTACCTTGCAAACGCGGGAGACAGCGACAAAGCAAAAAAAAAAAAATATATATATATATATATATATATATATGTATATATATATATATATATATATATATATATATATATATATATATATATATATATATATATATTTATATATATATATATATATATATATATATATATATATATATATATATATATATATATATATATATATATATATAGATAGATAGATAGATAGATAGATAGAGAGAGAGAGAGAGAGAGAGAGAGAGAGAGAGAGAGAGAGAGAGAGAGAGAGAGAGAGAGCGTTAATAGTGAAAATGCACTCATATTTCTTCTTATTTGCGACGCCCAGGTACCATCTGAAAAGCTGTGATGTACCGTTAGCGGTAGGTGTGTACCACCGGCTGGGAACCAGTGTATTGTCTAGACTCTGCCATTGTGAGCCACTAGCCCAGACGTACCCTGGAACGGACATCTCTTCCCCAACGCCACTCACCCATTTTGCCTGAGGATGTGTGCTCTCTCTCTCTCTCTCTCTCTCTCTCTCTCTCTCTCTCTCTCTCTCTCTCTCTCTCTCTCTCTCTCTCTCTCTCTCTGGTGCACACCAGTCCCCCTCTGACTTCCCCAGGGCGTGGCTATGTGCCGGAGGTATCCCAAGTGCGTATTTGTACCCCTACACTACCCTAACTTGCATGTTCTTCCTCCTCAATATGCCGTTTGGGTGTGCATCTCCACCGCCAACCTTTCGTTGTGTGTTCGCCCTAATCTGCTTCAAGTATGGGGTCGTGGAGGCCTTCGTGCACTACAGCTGAAGCCAATCTTTTTGATGTTCTGAGGTTATATTCTAGCGAAGAAAAGAGTGAATATCGATTGGCAGAACATCCGTATGGAAGACTTCATAACAACCTCCATCATCATTGTATAGTCTCCCAACCTAAATCCCACATCGCTATCTGGTATGTATTTCAGTAATGTTATGGAGGCGCCCGCCCCTCACCCCCAACTCCAATTCTCGTAATGGACAGAAGATTTCGCTCGACTTTATCCCATTTCTATAAATCCCTGGTGTTTGTGTCCTGCTGGTACCAGGCGGGCATCGGTCAGGGCAAGCCAGCAGGAATAACCACTGGAGTATTGGTACAAAACAAAATTGTTCATGAAAGTAGTATCGATAAATGAAGGTGAAGAAAATAACAGAAATAAGAAAAAAAGGAAAATGAGAGCAGTATTGAGCTAGCGAAGGAAATTTCCTGAAATTTCATATTGAAGGTTGTGTGCACTGCTCTGCTTTGTATGCACTGCTCTGCTTTGTGTGTTCTACTCTGCTTTGTGTGTACTGCTCTGCTTTGTGTCCACTGCTCTGCTTTGTGTATACTTTGCTTTGTGTGTACTGCTCTGCTTTGTGTGTTCTACTCTGCTTTGTCTGCACTGCTCTGCTTTGTCTACACTGCTCTGCTTTGTGTATACTGCTCTGCTTTGTTTGTACTGCTCTGCTTTGTGTCTACTGCTCTGCTTTGTGTCTACTGCTCTGATTTGTGTGCACTGCTCTGCTTTGTGTGTACTGCTCTGCTTTGTGTGTACTGCTCTGCTTTGTGTGCACTGCTCTGCTTTGTGTGCACTGCTCTGCTTTGTGTGCACTGCTCTGCTTTGTATGTACTGCTCTGCTTTGTGTATACTGCCCTGCTTTGTGTGTACTGCTCTGCTTTGTGTGTACTGCTCTGCTTTGTGTGTACTGCTCTGCTTTGTGTGCACTGCTCTACTTTGTGTGCACTGCTCTGCTTTGTGTGCACTGCTCTACTTTTTGTATACAGCTCTGCTTTGTGTGTACTGCTCTGCTTTGTGTATACTGCTTTGCTTTGTGTGCACTGCTCTGCTTTGTGTGCACTGCTCTGCTTTGTATGTACTGCTCTGCTTTGTGTATACTTCTCTGCTTTGTGTGTACTGCTCTGCTTTGTGTGTACTGCTCTGCTTTGTGTGCACTGCTCTGCTTTGTGTGCACTGCTCTGCTTTGTGTGCACTGCTCTGCTTTGTGTGCACTGCTCTGCTTTGTGTCCACTGCTCTGCTTTGTGTATACTGCTCTG
This sequence comes from Panulirus ornatus, assembly GCF_036320965.1. Taxonomy (NCBI): domain Eukaryota; kingdom Metazoa; phylum Arthropoda; class Malacostraca; order Decapoda; family Palinuridae; genus Panulirus; species Panulirus ornatus. Next base: position 52,307,182 of record NC_092227.1, on the reverse strand, counting down.
CTTTGTTTGTACTGCTCTGCTTTCTGTGTACTGCTCTGCTTTAAGGTAGACTGGGAAACGTGAGTTCAGTTTTTTATCAAATATCTGAGGATTTCAATTTTTCCTCTTCCCAACGCGAGAGCGGTTTAGGTGCCTCCTATTTTCTGGCTGTTGGAATGTAAACCGACCGTCCACAGGTGACTAGCACGGCTCTCCAGCTAGCAGGGTATATAGACCAAGTCTCTGTAGATATTCGTGGGCTCTGATATGTTTAGAAACAAACCATCAACCGAATAAAGGATCTGACATTTTCCTTATCATAATAATAAAAAGAAAAAAAAATATATGACATCTGTCGGTTATGTCGTTTATACGCAAACTGTATCCGTTTGACACACCATGGATATGTGTCTTCCAATATGATAAACTAACCAGAGTAAAAGCAACGTTTGCTTTTTCATTTTCTCAAAGGAACACGACATCTTCGTACAAACGTACACACGGAATATGAATGAAAATGTTACACATCAAATTTTTGTATGGCTATTCATCTCCATTCGGATAGCGATTGTGATTTTTAAGTGTCAGCCATTTGCTGTTTCTGATTGTCTACATAGGTTCGCTGAATACCAGAGAGAGAGAGAGAGAGAGAGAGAGAGAGAGAGAGAGAGAGAGAGAGAGAGAAGAGAGAGAGAGAGAGGTTAAATACTACAAGTGCCAGCCCTTACGACGGTAGTGTAAACCACATTGTGATTCTTAGCGGATTCATTTCGTATACTTTCTCCTCTCAGATCAAAATGAAGTTAGTTTAACGCTAGATATTTCGTATCAACGACCACTGGAAGCATCTATCATTCCCGTAGATTAAGAACCTTATAGGAGCGAGAGAGAGAGAAAAAAAGATAGATACCTTTTTGAGAATATGAAAACAATACCTTTTGTTATACATTAAGGAGCCTTGTCCGTTTTGTGAATGCGACTTAAGATGACGACTAAAGGCATTATGAGTGAGACTGGCTCTCCAGGGATGTCTCCACAGTCATCCCAACTTCCCATTCTATACAACGCAGATGAAAGAGTTGCATGCAGTATGTTGAAAGATGCGGACATAATGAATCTTCGTATTTTGTTCCGTTTGACGTAAAAATCTGAGTGTTTTTATATGTCGTACATTTTTTCGTTTGCAGGTACCTTATGTATATCACAATTAAGAAAAAAAAAAGAGTTACAAGGAAAATATTTTACTTTCCGTGCGCCATATTAAATGTAGATTTGTAGGATTTTTCCTAGACTGGACAAGTTTTGTTCACATCAAGAAACATTCATATTTCCTGCAGGAGTTTCATAGTTTCGAGGCTGTATGTGGAGTCGTTGTTTGGAAAATATGTAGTTGTGTATATAACGATCTTAAGATTATCTGTGAAAAAGAAGAGAAAAAACAAAAACAAAAACAAACTGAACCAACGTTACCTTACCCAAACCTAACCAGAGAATCACTAGCAGCGATGCTCATAAAATTCTAATAATAGGCAAGAAGTAAAAAGAACATGGCACTGCCATTTTCCAGACGAATCGCTATTTTCCAAACGCTACATTGCATTCTAAAGTCAACACTTGTTTCTTTGTCAATAGTGAGTTAACAGGATAATAGAAGTATAACGAAGTTATTAACGTATCTGCTAAACTAGATAATTGGATAATACACCCATACAGTTCCAAGGCCCTTAGATATATGTAGAAAGATACCACGATAGATGTTGGAACATTATCAAGTAACGGAAGAGCTGTCTTCATATTACTGGCTTAATCTCACTCTTTATTGAAAATTTAACATTTTTTTTATTTCCCATTTTATGATTTACCGTTTTTTTTTATTTCCCATTTTATGATTTACCGTTTTTCTCAGTAACTGTTTTCCTTCCGTTGGAAGAGTAGTGAAAGCTACTTACTGATGAAACGGCGCAAGGTAAAGTAGTAATTGATAATAATCTATAACTCAGGCTTTCATAATACTTACTGTAGACGCTTGAGGACGACACTTTGTACGTGTGAGAACTCACTTTTAAGCTTGGACTGTAATTCGTCCTGAGGACTTCTGTATAAAAATTGTGTACCTCTGTCACTGACCATCACTCTGCTTGTACTACCTGTGATATAATGTTTGATTCAATCTTATTTTTACAGTGCATTCGTACACAGTACAATAGAAAGGAACTGCAGGCAAAGTTGCTGATTAAGATGCGAAAATAAGAGCGTCTTAAAAAACATGACGTAAGGTGAAGAAAAGTTTCTTGTGGATTAAGTTGAAATTAAAAACACACGGTAGGATTTGAAGAGAAAAAAATATGACAGACAAAGTGCACACAAATGGACACCAGAAAATGAAATGATGAAACTGAAGTTGAGATTTATTCAGGTAATGATTTGCAGGTACAGTGATGATCCTAGTGATGAATTCATGTACAGTGATAATCATAGTGGGGAGTGCAGGTACAGTGATGATCATTGTGATGAGTGAAGGCACAGAGGCGATCATAGTGATGAGTACAGATACAGTGATGATGAGAGTTATGAGCAGATACAGTGATGAGTACCGCAGTTTGTATTGTAATGAATCTGGCATTAGCACAGTGTTATCTACAACAAAGGACAACTGATTTGTTTGGGAGAGCAGCATATCAGTATCAAGAGAAACAAATGTGAGTGTAATGATATGACAAGCTATCGTACCACTAGAGGATCAGACAGTATCTGATATAACCTTGATTACGGTAAAGGAAAGGAAAAACGAAATGATAGAAAAAATATAATAAAACAAGAAGAATTTGATTAAGGGAGTGAGTGGGGAGGAAGGGAAAATCGGATACAGATGTAATGATACGTAGGGAAATAAACGATTATTTATTTTTTCTTATGTACAGTCATGGATAAAAGTCCACATTAAGGCCGGACCTTGATTGAAATATAGAGAGAATCATGAAAAAGAAAAAGAATAGACAAGGGAAAGTATTAACGAATTTTTGAGAAAGTGAAAAACCTGTTATTGAGAAAGACATAAGAGGGTAGAGAGTTCCAGAGCATCGATGTGTAGGGAAAGAAGCAGGTGTCAAAACGGCCCACCCTTGAGTTGCTGATGGCCACACGATGAATATGTGACGCAGCAGCTTCCCGAGTATTGTGTGGTCTAGCTAGTGGTGTGGGCACGCAAGCAACCAGCTCTAGGGAGCAAAAACCAACGTAACATCTATAAAAGAAGCAAAGTGAACCAACGTTGCGGCGTAGGACAAGGGGGTCAGATTTGAAAGTTACCCGGGACAGTTTATAAGTTGGACCGCTTTCGGCTCACCTGTGTCAAGTAAGGATGCAGAGCTAGAACCACCCCAAATATGAGAGCAGAACTCCATACAAGGACGAATTAATCCCTTATATGAACGGAGCAACTGTTAGAAATTTTGACATCGAAATAGGACGCCCAGATTTTTAGAGGCAGACTTTGCTATTCCTGTATTGTGAGGTTTCCAAGAAAGAGCTGATGTTCCAGTAATGCCAAGAATGTTCATTGACTTAAGAAGTGGAATTAAAGAACGGCCAAAGGAGACAAGAGAGTTGTGAGGAGTTTTCGATGGAGAGATGGGTAGAAACTAGGTCTTGGAGGCATTAAACTTAATATTTTGTGTACCCCACTGAGACATCCTGTCCAAGTCTGAGTTTATTAAGGAAGCTGCTCCAAGACGAGATGCCGATCGAGTGGGAGAAGAGGGTGCAGAATTGAAGAACGTGGATCAATGTAGTGTTGAGTCGTCAGCGTATGAGTGCATTGGATTATTGACCACTTTACACCAAGTGTTTGACGTTAATTAGGTCTCCGTCAGGTGATTTGTAGATGAAGGAATTATACTTCCTGTACTGTGAATGATAGTATGAAAAGTATCTAAGAAGGATGATAGTGTGTAGATCAGTTGTGATTCCTCAGTTTTTCTTCTTTTGGAAGATTTCAGACATGATGTGATTATTGTTTGTATATATATATATATATATATATATATATATATATATATATATATATATATATATATATATATATATATATATGTACACACACACGAGTTCTCATGCATGAATATGAGTTTCTGTTCATAATTGCATGCTTTACTGCTCAAACACTTAGTCGAATTTTATGGCAGTAGTCTATAAATTTTTTAATCTAACCAACATGTATTACCATTAATAGATAAAAACTGCAACATTTACTGCAGATTAAAACCGAAACAAAGCTTCTGTTAACAACGCAACCGACCGTTTTCCCACGCTGCTCTGTGTACTGTTCACCTCACTGTAGTATCGTTGTGATGGACGAAAATTTCGAAACTTGAGGATATATCTGTGGCGAGATGCGATCACAGTCATGCATCGCTTTTTAGAATTACAAGGCTGTTTAAAGAGGAGTCTCTCTCTCTCTCTCTCTCTCTCTCTCTCTCTCTCTCTCTCTCTCTCTCTCTCTCTCTCTCTCTCTCTCTCTCTCTCTCGTTTCCTTTTTTCGCACTAGTTGGCTGTTTTCCGCCTAGCGAGGATGCACCGGGAACAGACGAAGAATAGGCCTTATTCGCTGGCATCCATTCTCTAGCTGTTGTGTCTAATACACAAAAACCACCTTTACACATTTCTGTTCTTCTCCCGCCAAAGATTCGAAGAGCCACATTCGTGGTGGAGGTACGCATTTGTCTTTAGATTATCTCCTGAAGAAGGCGTTCAGGATTTATCGGTTTTGACAGCCTTAATGACCCTGGCCATTGAGTCTTAAAGCCCAAACAACCAACCAGCTAACCATAGACGCATAACCTATTAGCACTAACGATTTATAAGGTATGTAATGCACCGTAGTTCATGTCGTCTGAGTTTAGTTATGATGCAAGTTTACGGAGCCACGTTGTGAGCGTTGTGAAGCGTGGCAGTGTGGAAAAACATCACAGTGATGGGGAATGGGAGCTGGAGGGCAAAATCAAGGAGGTGGGCTGAGCGCAACAGCTACCGGGACGACCCGATCATAGAACATGCTGACTGTACTGATTTTCACCCTGTTTATATCAACGGATGTTCCCGTGTACCAAGAAAGCATCGGAAACTCTTTGTTGGGGAGGGAATCTAACGTGATCAAAAGAAGCATCATGGAAGTAGAACTGGATAATTTTGTTCAGTATAAGATCTACGTTGGATTTGTCAGTACTGACATGTAGTGGGAACATTTACGAAATCAATGGTACTAATTTAGAAGGTTCATGATTTTTTTTTTTCGATGAGTATATGATGTAAATGAGCGCCTTGAAAACCTGATTCTCTCGACAATGAATATTGGTGGAAAAGTATTCTCTCACCCACTCCGTGCGGACTGGCAAAAGAGGTGGATGCTGTCGACGAGGCAAGCAACCTCGTCCAATCTTGCCATACCACGTCCATTATTCCTGGCTCAGACCCCCACTATACACTACACCCTGATCCATCCCAATTTCGGGTCGTTCGGTGCACCTAATCAGTCCTGATCTAACTTTAGGAAATTTGTATTTGGATGTTTCTCTTCGCGTATCTTCGTATGTTTTCTGAACAGTGGACTTCTGGTTTAACCGTACCAGTTTTCATGGGACAGATAATGGTACCTTCAGCAACTTGCAATATCAGTGCAAAAGAATACAAAGGAGTGCAAACAGCAACAGGCCACTGTGTCCATTCGAAGTTGTTTATGATTGCGGAGGAGATCAGAAACACAGAGCTCGGTGAGGAGGTAGCAAAAATGTAAATATATTACTTAAGAAGAAATGCAGAAATGCCAGTAAGTTTTTGTTATATGTGGAGGAGGAGCAGATAACATCAGTAGTGGACCTAAAGCAAGGCATTATAGTTTCGTCTATTTCCAATGTATTTATGGTGTTTCTTTTAATTACTTTTGTTTGTAAATCATTCCACAATGTTAAAAATCTTGTTGAAGAAAGAGTTCTTCGCCTCATTGGAAGTAAAATGCTTACCCGTTACTACGAATCAAATCAAACTGATTTATGATAGAATAACTGCTTCGATCAAGAGTGTCTAAGCCTTCATTTGTTCTGGTTAATTCTTAATTTTCTTTCTTTTTAACTAAGTTACGGTTCTCTAGACGACTGTCATACAACTCAACCCGAGGACTATATCTTTCAGCTTGCTTCTGTCTGTCTTTCCTTTGGAGTCTTCATTTTGTGGAATTTCTAGGATAATGAGGATGACCATCTCGTTTATGTTATTACAAAGTTGAATTGTAGTGTTATAAAGAGACTTCGCTAAGAGTTAGGTTTTTGCACGACCAAAGTTAACCAGGTCTCATTCTGGGTCCAAATAAAGAGGTAACATGTTCTCTCGAGAGAGACTGAGTTAGTATTAGAGCGATTAGGGTAGTGACTAGGGGTTGAAGGATGTGGAATAGAATCATTGGCATAAGAATGAATTGAGTAAGGCATTATAGATAATAGAATGTTACTGGAAAACAGAGAGAGAATAGGTGATGAGATAGAACCCAGAGGAACACCACTGTTGACAGGATAAGATGGAGAACTCAGTCCATCAGCAACTACCCCAGTGGACCGAGTAGTGACGATGCCATGCCTCAGAGACCAGAGAAAATGAGACAAAGACAGTCTGGAAGATTAGAGAGTAAAGACTCACGGCAAACCCTGTCAGATGTTTTGAAGATGTCAAGGGCCATGAGAAAAGATTCACCAAAATCCAGAGAGGAATCATGTGGGAATGATCACCAGTATACCTCACACAGTGACAGCTGTACTGGTGATTAGGAAGAGCGTCATGGAATGCTAATGCTTTAAGGAAATGCGAGTGAAGGAGAGTTTCAAAAATTCTGTGGGTAAGAGAAGTGAGAAGTATATGGCGGTCTCCTGTTGTAATGGTGTCAAAGGCAAATAGTATTGCATTACTATCCCACCAGCGCTAAGAACATAATTCAGAACCTTATTCTACCATCAGCAGGTGGAACATGATTACCAGAGCTTATGTGATAGGGATTTGGTGTCTTTTTGCTCTGACCTCATTCTAAAAGGCTTTGAGCTGCACCAAGGCAACTATCCATGAAAAGAGGAAATTCTGAATTTCAGCACAGAGACGAATTAGATGAGCAGGTATCAGAGCTAGTTCGGAGACACACTCCTTTTGGAAACGAGGAGACATGTCATCCGGAACGTACACCTTGTCCACTTGTATCTAGAGGAATACTTGACAGCTCTTGCGCGAGGGAAATATAGGAAAATAAGGTACCGAGGCGGTTTGCTGGTAGGAGAGTTGACTGTAGGCTGATCTGATTGGAAGAGAGAGAGAGAGAGAGAGAGAGAGAGAGAGAGAGAGAGAGAGAGAGAGAGAGAGAGAGAGAGAGGTGAGGTTTAGCTGGACATGTTGTTAGATATATTTTTGGTTAAAGGTCAGAGAGAAGTCAGAGTAACAAGGTTTCTTCGTATAAATGTGTGCTTGACGCAGCAATTGACAAACCTAGTGATTTCATGCAAAAATGAAGACAAAGTGAGATAGAGGAGAGGGTAGAGAGATGTGCCCTATCCTTGATGCGACAGACAGCAGAGCAAGAGTGATCCAACCATGACTAGGGGGAAGGAGGACAAAGCTTTAGTAGAAGAAGGGATGTAGGACTCTTCCGTGGCCCAGATAAACCCTGCTATGTGGTCAAAACAGCTGGATGAATCCCAAGTGACGGAGCAACGTTGGGTCTAAAGATTCAGCGTGATAAGTATCCAAGAGTAACCACTAAACTCTAACAAAGTGCAGAGATTTTGAGAAGGGGGTAAGTGGCGTACTTACCCAGCTAGAAGTGATAGGGCATCACAAGAGTAGAAGTAACGTATATATGTGGTGGGAAGTTTGAAACAAAAGAACAGAAGTCGAGTGTGTTGGGAGAGTGGTTACGACGACTGCGAATTCGTGTTGGTTGTATGATTATGTAATCAGTTTTGCTAAGGAGGAAAAAGGAAAGTTGCCTAAACTTTACTAGGATCATCGTTAAGTAGGGCCTAACCAATCTTTGTGGTGCACATTGAAATCCTCCGAATAGAGAATTTCAACACTTGGACGTGAATACAGCAAAGTTCCATGGCAGGAGGTCGGGCAATGAAACTGTTGTACATTGTTGGATGACATGGAGGAAAAACACGAGACAATAAAGTGCAGTTAAAGAGATTACGGACGTTGTGAGCTACATCGTTGGGAGACTCGAGTATTTCAAACAACTGTGGAGTTTTTCTTGCTATATCTAGCAGTCAAACGCTTCATGTTAACGTTTCTTTCACTTATAAGTTGCTTGCTTTTCGGGGCAAATTTACGTAATTCATTGTTCTATGTATGTTATTGCTCCCTTTGAGTTCTTAGTTTGCTATTTACTTCGATAACAGGTGGTGTCAGTGTAGTCAAACAAATTATTGAACTGTTGTAGGTTAAGTCTTTCAGAACATTTTCCGGATATCATGAATTTTTTAACCAGTAACTTCGAGATTTCACGATCCTTTCCTGCCTGCTGTGTGGTTCTCTCCGACTGGACGTGACGACAGATATGGAGTGGGTTAATCCAAGTTTTTCGAGAATCTTTCGAATGATGATTCGGACATGATATATATGTGTTGACATCTCCCATGTCCTTCCTTCTATGGAAGCAAATTGTAGCCATTTTGGAATATGTCATTATCTAAGATGGGTTCCATTATACCAAATGGCTGCTATAGGCGATTACGTTATCTGTCCGTCACCTTTATAAATCTTTTCCTAGTTTCATTGGTTGGGTCAACCCGACCCAACCAATGAAACTTACACTGATCATCAGTCCCTGCCCTAATGTGTTTTGACACATTATCTTCCACACACCTGTATGTTTCTTCTGGAATACTTACAGTTCGCGAATTCATACATTTTTTCAAGATAATTTGTCAGTGTTATTGACTCTTCAGTAGTTGAATAGATACAAGATCACAAAGTAAAGGTTTTCACACTGCTAACCTGGATCGAAGATTCTACAGTCTTCATGACCGCAGCAATACATTCCCGTGTTACCATGATCAGAACAGACATCCCCTAGGTATACTGTACACGAAGCAGTATCGTTCAGTATGAATCAGCGGCCGGTAATGGATCATGCACAGTCGATCCTAAATTATATGTTATTCATTTTCATTTACAATGAGCCCTGGACCTCTTTCTAGGAAAGAGTCCTGATGTGATGTTACCCAGAACGCGTTTCCTGGGGCTTCTACAGGCCTAGATTGCGCTACTTACAGTAGAAAGGAAGTGTGGACTACTTTGTAATGATAAGTTCCTTGGACAAGACTTCAGTCCCAGTGATAGAGCCTTGACACAGGTGTCTCTATTACTTTTCATTTGCATTGTAGCATCGAGCTGGCGGAATCCAGTAACGGTGATCATATATAATGAATTATATATATATACACGATAAGATAAAAAGGGATCTATGTCTGACGTAATGAGTACTGTAGTAATAGAACAAATTGTCTCTAAAACGCTGTGCACTACCGTACTCCACTAGTCACCGCAAACACTAACTATGGTCCTGAGAATCTTAGCTGAAGCTCAATATAAACAAAGTTGGATGGAAAAGAGATTCAACAGATACAAGACAAGACAAGAATTTTTGAACAATTCTGTGTAGCAAAATTAAGACAGAACGGAGAAGGATTACAAGACAAATTAAATTCGTTAGAAAAAAGAATCGTTTCGTGAGAATGTGAACTTACTGAAGCCTTACAATCAGCTTGGAACAGTTAATAAAACCTGTTGTTCGACTAAGTCATGAGTAATATGAAACTTTCGTGTGGAAAAGAAAAAAAAAATCATCACAGACATTCAGAGGGAAACTGGAGATGTCAACAATGAAAGATGACCGTAATCTTATTTCCTCCCTTCCGTGTCTTACCAGAGACAACCACTGCCGGCTGTCAGCCCATCTCGAACATGGAGACCAAAATAGCTCACTAGATTTGGTCCCGAAATGGCCGTATGCATCAGGGAAGCAAATAAGTCGCAGCTCATGTCAGCAGACTTTGAAGGACAATGTTGGCTGAGACGATGGGTACAAAGCACGAGGAAGATCATTGTGCTTTAAAGGTCAATATCATGTGGATGTCATCGTACTGTAATTGATATTATACTGTTGATGTCGTCATACTGCTGATGACAGTATATTGCTGATGTCATCACATTACACTGTGGACCATACTGCAATGTTGACACCATCATTATGTTGCCATTATCATGTGGACAACATGTACATTGTTGATGTCTTTAGGATGAGTCACTAAGAGGCACTAGGGCAAGACCCACATGGCGGACTTCGCAGTGGGGACCTTTAAAGGGTGAGTTCTGAAGCCGGACCACCATTTTACCCAAGGGTGGCATCGTTATGCTGAAGGGCACCACCGCCTGTGACAGTTGATATGCGACAGTGGCAACTGGGGTCCAGGCGTCAGCAATTCAGCGTTCGAGTTAAGCGGATTTCACTGATTTAGCATTCAAGCGCCGTGTCCTCCAGCAATACAGTGTTCAAGGCCAGCGATTTTCAGCAGTACAGAGTTCAGCTTTAAACGGCTTCAGTAACTCCGTGTTCAGAATCGGTGGCTTCCAGTGATAAGTTACTCAAGTACCTTTCAGATGTTCACTTCTCGACTTCAGAAAGTAGCTATTCGTCCACTATTAGAATTCAGTGATCCACAGCCGTACAGGACTTTGATTCCCTTCATTTTATGAACACAGCAGATAAACGATCTAAAATTAAGCCAAAGAATTACTTTAGGTAAACATAAGGTGGATATTCTTTCATATCCAGACTACATTTTTCCCGTACATATTGTCCTCACTAAGCTATATGAATCAGGTACGTGGGAGGACATGGAGACGAGATAACGGGAGACCTGATGGTCCATAAGAGTAAACGGGATAATATAACAGGAGGACCTCCCCACCCACACAGGAGGCACCTCCCCTCCCACATCTCCATCCGTCTCAATCACGCAGTATGGAGGAATGGCACTGCCATCAGTGATGTTAGATGATGAAGTAAGTTCTGTACTACACTGCAACATCGTGCGCTTGTTACATGTCCATCTTTGAGAATCAGAAGGCAACAGTATACTTAAACATTGAAAAAGATTTTGAATACACTTTGTTAAAACGTTTCATCTAAACACTACTCAGCTTGCTCAAAACTATTCAGGCAACGAAAAATACAAATATGAAGCATGTCGGGGAAGCAGACAGTATGCCGTGAAGTGAATCAAAAAGAGCGAGCGAATTGTTTAGTTGAACTAATTTGCTGGGCCACTGAGAGTCGCTGAGCTCGCAGCGCACAGAACCGCTCCGAACCGTAAGTCTCAGCGATGAACCTCTGAAAACTTCGAACTTACATGGTGAACCGCTTTGAACTGGTGAGCTTGAGCGCCGAACCTCCGCACACAATTGAGACCGTAACTTAATTGGCTGTGAGATTGTGCTCAACTTGAGCACTAAACTGCTGGCAATCATTGCACTTGAAAGATGAACCTCTTAAAGCCACCACACTTGAGCGCTAAAAATGATACAACTGACTTCGATCGGCAATCCAGAACTCTCCATCCCTCAACCCAACCCACAACAACAACAACAACAATGCTGAATCAATTGATCAGAACTTGTAATTCAAGCCTTTATCTTTAGTGCACGACTGAGGGGCAGATACACAGTATTACATTCAGTCTCGGGGAACTGTTTGGAAAGAAAAGAATTCATTTCACATGAAAACAGCCAAGGTCTTAGTTTTTCCAGACCATCGCTAAGCAATCAACACGCGAAAATAATGTAGGCCATGGAAAGTAGTGTTTTCCAAAAGGGTCAGAATATTATTCAAATTATGATGAATCTGTCGGACTCTGTGAGTGTACCTGTGTGAAATCGCTCTACTTATCCGTTTATTCATTAATCTATGGAACCCAATATAAATAAATATATGTATATATATATATATATATATATATATATATATATATATATATATATATATATATATATATATATAAAAGAAGAGAGAATCTTTGGGTGGAAGGAGTGGTGAGATTAATTGAGCTTGTGAAGGAGACTTGTGTGAAGAAGTACCAGGAGAGACTGAGCACAGAATGGAAAAAGGTGAGAACAAAGGACGTAAGGGAAGTGGGGGAGGAATGGGATGTATTTAGGGAAGCAGTGATGGCTTGCGCAAAAGATGCTTGTGGCATGAGAAGCGTTGGAGGTGGGCAGATTAGAAAGGCTAGTGAGTGGTGGGATGAAGAAGTAAGATTATTAGTGAAAGAGAAGAGAGAGGCATTTGGACGATTTTTGCAGGGAAATAATGCAAATGAGTGGGAGATGTATAAAAGAAAGAGGCAGGAGGTCAAGAGAAAGGTGCAAGAGGTGAAAAAGAGGGCAGATGAGAGTTGGGGTGAAAGAGTATCATTAAATTTTAGGGAGAATAAAAAGATGTTTTGGAGGGAGGTAAATTAAGTGCGTAAGACAAGGGAATAAATGGGAACTTCAGTGGAGGGGGCTAATTGGGAGGTGATAACAAGTAGTGGTGATGTGAGAAGGAGATGGAGTGAGTATTTTGAAGGTTTGTTGAATGTGCTTGATGATAGAGTGGCAGATATAGGGTGTTTTGGTCGAGGTGGTGTGCAAAGTGAGAGGGTTAGGGAGAATGATTTGGTAAACAGAGAAGAGGTAGTAAAAGCTTTGCGGAAGATGAAAGCCGGCAAGGCAGCAGGTTTGGATGGTATTGCAGTGGAATTTATTAAAAAAGGGGTGACTGTATTGTTGACTGGTTGGTAAGGTTATTTAATGTATGTATGACTCATGGTGAGGTGCCAGAGGATTGGCGGGATGCTTGCATAGTGCCACTGTACAAAGGCAAAGGAGATAAAGGTGAGTGCTCAAATTACAGAGGTATAAGTGCGTTGAGTATTCCTGGTAAATTATATGGGAGGGTATTGATTGAGAGGGTGAAGGCATGTACAGAGCATCAGATTGGGGAAGAGCAGTGTGGTTTCAGAAGTGGTAGAGGATGTGTGGATCAGGTGTTTGCTTTGAAGAATGTATGTGAGAAATACTTAGAAAAGCAAATGGATTTGTATGTAGCATTTATGGATCTGGACAAGGCATATGATAAGAGTTGATGGAGATGCTCTGTGGAAGGTATTAAGAGTATATGGTGTAGGAGGCAAGTTGTTAGAAGCAGTGAAAAGTTTTTATTGAGGAGATAAGGCATGTGTACGTGTAGGAAGAGAGGAAAGGGATTGGTTCTCAGTGAATGTAGGTTTGCGGCAGGGGTGTGCGATGTCTCCATGGTTGTTTAATTTGTTTATGGATGGGGTTGTTAGGGAGGTGAATGCAAGAGCTTTGGAGAGAGGAGCAAGTATACAGTCTGTTGTGGATGAGAGAGCTTGGGAAGTGAGTCAGTTGTTGTTCGCTGATGATACAGCGCTGGTGGCTGATTCATGTGAGAAACTGCAGAAGCTGGTGACTGACTTTGGTAAAGTGTGTGAAAGAAGAAAGCTGAGAGTAAGTGTGAATAAGAGCAAGGTTATTAGGTACAGTGGGGTTGAGGGTCAAGTCAGTTGGGAGGTAAGTTTGAATAGAGAAAAACTGGAGGAAGTGAAGTGTTTTAGATATCTGGGAGTGGATTTGGCAGCGATGGAACCATGGAAGTGGAAGTGAATCATAGGGTGGGGGAGGGGGTGAAAATTCTTGGAGCCTTGAAGAATGTGTGGAAGTCGAGAGCATTATCTCGGAAAGCAAAAATGGGTATGTTTGAAGGAATAGTGGTTCCAACAATGTTATATGATTGCGAGGCGTGGGCTATGGATAGAGTTGTGCGGAAGAGGGTGGATGTGCTGGAAATGAGATGTTTGAGGACAATATGTGGTGTGAGGTGGTTTGATCGAGTAAGTAATGTAAGGGTAAGAGAGATGTGTGGTAATAAAAAGAGCGTGGTTGAGAGAGCAGAAGAGGGTGTTTTGAAATGGTTTGGTCACATGGAGAGAATGAGTAAGGAAAGATTGACCGAGAGGATATATGTGTCGGAGGTGGAGGGAACGAGGAGAAGTGGGAGACCAAATTGGAGGTGGAAATATGGAGTGAAAAAGATTTTGTGTGATCGGGGCCTGAACATGCAGGAGGGTGAAAGGTGTGCAAGTAATAGAGTGAATTGGAACGATATGGTATACCGGGGTCGACGTGCTGTCAATGGATTGAACCAGAGCATGTGAAGCGTCTGGGGTAAACCATGGAAAGTTGTGTGGGGCCTGATGTGGAAAGGGAGCTGTGGTTTCGGTGCAATATTACATGACAGCTAGAGACTGAGCGTGAACGAATGTGGCCTTTGTTGTCTTTTCCTAGCGCTACCTCGCACACATGAGGGGGGAGGGGTTTGTTATATCATGTGTGGCTAGGTGGCGATGGGAATAGATAAAGGCAGACAGTATGAATTATGTACGTGTGTATATATGTATATGTCTGTGTGTGTATATATATATGTATACGTTGAGATGTATAGGTATGTATGTTTGCGTGTGTGGACGTGTATGTATATACATGTGTATGTGGGTGGGTTGGGCCATTCTTTCGTCTGTTTCCTTGTGCTACCTCGCTAACGCGGGAGACAGCGACAAAGCAAAATAAGTAAATAGATATATATATTTATTTATTTATTTTTTTTTCTTTTTTATTTATTTATAGTTTACCCTAGGTGCTTTACATGCCCTGGTTCAATCCATTGACAGCACATCGTTCCAATTCACACTATTCCTTGCACACCTTTCACCCTACTGCATGTTCAGGCCCCGATCACTCAAAATCTTTTTCACTCCATCTTTCCACCTCCAGTTTGGTCTCCCACTTCTCGTTCCCTCCACTTCTGACACATATATCCTCTTTGTCATCTATCATCACTCATTCTCTCCATGTGACTAAACCGTTTCAAAGCACCCTCTTCTGATCTCTCAACCACACTCTTTTTATTACTACACATCTCTCTTACCCTTTCATTACTTACTCGATCAAACCACCTCTCACACATATTGTCCTCAAACATCTCATTTCCAGCACATCCACCCTCCTCTGCAGAACTCAATCTATAGCCCACGCCTCGCAACTATATAACATTGCTTGAACCACTTTTCCTTCAAACATACCCACTTTTGCTTCCCAAGATAGCGTTCTTGACTTCCACACATATTTCAACGCTCCCAGAACTTTGGCCCCCTCTCCCACCCTATGATTCACTTCTGCTTACATGGTTCCATCTGCTGCCAAATCCACTCCCAGATATCTAAAACACTTCACTTCCTTCAGTTTTTCTTCATTCAAACTTACCTCCCAACTGACTTGTCCCTCATCGCTACTGTACCTAATAACCTTGCTCATATTCACATTTACTCTTAACTTTCTTCTTTCACACACGTTACCAAACTCAGTCACCAGCTTCTGAAGTTTCTCATACGAATCAGCCACCAGCTCTGTATCATCAGCGAACAACAACTGACACACTTCCCAACCTCTCTCATCCACAACAGACTGCATACTTGCCCCTCTCTCCAAAACTCTTGCATTCACCTCCCTAATAACTCCATCCATAAACAAATTTAACAACCATAGAGACATCACGCTCCCCTGCCGCAAACCAACATTCACTGAGAACCAATCATTTTCCTCTCTTCCTACACGTACACATGCCTTACATCCTCGATAAAAACTTTTCACTGCTTTTAACAACTTACCTCCCACACCATATATTCTTAATACCTTCCACAGAGCATCTCCATCAACTCTTATCATATGCCTTGTCCAGATCCATAAATGCTACATACAAATTCATTTGCTTTTCTAAGTATTTCTCACATACATTTGTCACAGCAAACATTTGATCCACACATCCTCTACCACTTCTGAAACCACACTGCTCTTCCCCAGTCTGATGCTCTGTACATGCCTTCACCCTCTCAATCAATACCCTCCCATATAATTTCCCAGGAATACTCAACACACTTATACCTCTGTAATTTGAGCACTCACTCTTATCCCCTTTGCCCTTGTACAATGGCACTATGTGAGCATTCCGCCAATCCTCAGGCACCTCACCGTGAGTCATACATACATTGAATAACCTTACCAATCAGTCAACAGTATAGTCACCCTCTTTTTTAATAAATTCCACTGCAATACCATCCAAACCCACTGCCTTGCCGGCTTTCATCTTCCGCAAAGCTTTTACTACCTCTTCTCTGTTTACCAAATCATTCTCCCTAACCCTCTCACTTTGCACACCACCTCGACCAAAACACCCTATATCTGCCACTCTATCATCAAACACATTCAACAAACCTTCAAAATACTCACTCCATCTCCTTCTCAAAATACTCACTCCATATCCTTCTCAAAATACTCACTCCATCTCCTTCTGCATTATACATGACAGCTAGAGACTGAGTGTGTGCGAATGTAGCCTTTGTTGTCTTTTCCTCGCGCTATCCCGCACACATGAGGGGGAAGGGGGTTGTTATTTCATGTGTGGCGGGGTAGCGATGGGAATGAATAAAGGCAGACAGTATGAATTATGTACATGCGTATATATGTATATGTCTGTGTGTGTATATATATGTATACGTTGAGATGTATAGGTATGTATATTTGCGTGTGTGGACGTGTATGTATATACATGTGTATGTGGGTGGGTTGGGCCATTCTTTCGTCTGTTTCCTTACGTTGCCTCGCTAACGCGGGAGACAGCGACAAAGCAAAATAGATAAATGAAAATAATGTGGGTGTGTATGTGTATATCACATAATACCCTCCATCAGCCAGGATTCGAACCCATGACCTTATGCGTGGTAAGCGGGATCGCTACTGCTAGGCTTTGATAAGGAAATGACTATTCGATTACTAGTAATCAGACTTGCATTACCTGCAGCTAGCATTTTACAGAACTTAACTGTACAAACGCGGAGGTATGTAAACACGAACCGTTCACCAGCAACAGATATCAGAGAACAAATCCAGTCTCTAAATAACACTAACATTACCATAATCACTGGAAGGAAAATTAAAAACTGGCACTCCATTCCTCAACACAACACACAGCTACCAACTCTGCCGCACGTTAAAGAAGTTCCACACTTACTGCCCCATTCCAGCCCACACTCATAAAGCGCTCCCGACCCATTCCAACGAAATTCCTTCTTCCAAAGAACGCTCATCCATACTCTTGATACACGACCCAAAATCAGCCAGAAATCAACATTACTCCTAAACATGAAAGTCATGAAAAACCTACACAAAATCCATCTAGAAACAGCTGGTCACCCACCCTTCACCCCCACTGATACAAGCCGTACAATCAAAACCTTAAAGAAATCTCCTTTTACAGAGTATGATGACGTATCAGACTTTCACAAAAAACACTTTGGCCCAGTCGCAACCCAAGTACTTATAGACCCAACCACTCCACCGCATCACTGCACAGTGACCTCACACAACATATCCTAGATGGCCTCAGCCAACCACAGCGCAGCTTCTCCCATAATGGCAGTGACAATAGACATCCATGCAGCATGCGACACTGTCCCCCGACGACGCATTCTGCCACAAAAGATACTTCATAACAATGACTAAAAGTTGTTGGCCAGTTTCATAGCTGGCCGCCATGGCAGAGTTACTTACAATGGATTCACCTCTAAAACACTAAAACTGTGTCATGGAGTTCCCCAAGGACCAGTTCTATCTCCAACCCTCTTCAATCTTTTCCCAAACAACCTCCCAGTTCCTCCAGCAAACCTCAACATGAAGCTTCTTTCGTATGCAGACGACCTCACAATCGCATCACAACACCCTAACACCACAGGAGCAATATCAACTTTCATCCCGGCATCACACAGTCGGAACATTGTTTCACCTGAACAGAATGTCTGCATCTCCTTAAAGCTGTACAATCACTACCATCATCCCAGATAGACACGAATCCAGTTCACCTTCAGTGGACAATCACTCACACTAAACAAAACACCAACCATAAAATGCACCACATGCAACACACACATGCCATTCACTCCCCATACCAAAAATACCATTACAAAAGCAACTCACAAACCAAATTTCTTGAGAGCATCAACTTTGGATAAGAAAAGGAATCCCTCACCATCCACCACAAACAACTCATCCGTTACGCTCTTATCTATGCCTCACCCTCCTGGTCTTTCACCCCTCCCAAGAGTGAATATAACAACACTGCAAACCACACAAAATAGTTTGAGACGGGAATGAATTACTGATCCTCCCAGTTACCTGCGTCCGTCTTTCCTTTACATATATCTTAATATTTTGCTACCCCAGTAACCTCTTTTATGGGGCTCCTGCAGCTTTTCAAGGCTGCGCTACATTCAGAAGTAAGGAAATGATGGATTCCTTTGGAGCAAAAAGATCCCTGACAAAGCTTTGCTTTTTACTCATTGACGATAATACAGCCTTGATGGAGGTGTATCCACAGGCAGTGGGGAGAATATATATATATATATATATATATATATATATATATATATATATATATATATATATATATATATATATATATATATCTATATTTGCGTGTGTGGACTTATGTATAAACATGTGTATGGGGGGTGGGTTTCGTCTGTTTCCTTGCGCTACCTCGCAAACGCGGGAGACAGCGACAAAGCAAAAAAAAAAAAAAAAAAAAAAAGTATATATATATATATATATATATATATATATATATATATATATATATATATATATATATATATATATATATTGATTATATATATGTCTGCATATTTACTGTACTGCGAGTTTCATGGATTACATTTAATTATATTTCCTGCGCTTTGAGTTTCACGGATTACATTTCATTATATTTTCTCCTCCGGCAAACTTCCACATCTTGGAGGACTGGGAATCCTGCTGGCGTTGTGTTGCACGGGTTGTAACAGGTCAGCCAACACTACCGTGAGCCGCAGTCTTCTGCCAGAGATACGCACGAAGGCCGCGTCATGGCATCACAAGGTGGATGGGTAGGACTACGCCAAAGGCTTGCCCTGCAGGAAGATAGATGGACCAGCGTGTTCGGGACAGCACGAAAACTGCGTTATCTCCGTCTCATCTTTTAATTCTTGCCTTACCGTCGTTTTACGCAAACGAAGCCTAGTTAAATCATTTATCTATATACCTTTATTCATTGGTGTGGTGGAGAAGAGGCAAGTGGCGTCGAAATATGGTGAGGCGAAGCCTTTGTTGAGACAGAGGGTTACACAGTGAGAAGTGAAGCTGAACATTTTTTACTCAATATCAAGAGTTGATCATCTTCATAATGAGCCGCTCCTAACAGACAACCTTGACCATGATTAGTCCTCGCGTCTTCCTCTGTTAAGGCATGGCTCGGCTCGGTTGGTGTTAAACGCATTGATCTGTTCGTTTTCAGTATTGCATTTTTTTGTATGGAAACTAAAGTAATTGCTGATAAGCATAGTACAATAGATCCCTAAAAAGGGAAATGTAAACGTTGCTGATTTAGACCGAAGTCCAATCTGAACGTTTTAACTCGCCCTCAGTGCTGCATGATGTTGCTCAGTGTCTGTACAGTGTTTCGCCCGCCGACGGATATCAACAAACAGGTGACAGACTTGCCACTTCCACACCTCTCCTCAAGCAGCCACTTCCCTATATATCTCGGTTACCAAGGGAAGTGAGATATCGTAGGTTCGGTTATATTTCAACAAGTTTAACCTTCTTTATTAACCTCAAGTTTGAATGATATGCTATATAACACTGACTGCTGTGGCAACTCTAAATTCTTTCTGTGAACTTTACGTTTGTAATGTAAAAGAAAGTCATTCGATATCCAATTTCTTTTTGGGAGGGTGTAGGGGGTGGGTAAACTGGTAACTTTGTTTGAAACTTCAGGGTGGTACTAAGTGCATTTTTATGGATTCAAATATTTAGAGTACTTTTTGTAATTTCTGTTTCACCGGCATTATTTCTGGCTACACATAACCAAGAGTACCTGGGTAAAGACTGATGTACGAGGGGACCAACTTGTAAACCAGACTGGAAATCTGAAGCCGATTACTTGCTCTGAAATATTCCCTGATTTTCTTTTTTTACCATAAAGGATCCTTTGTGATCACTCGCTGTTAACCGTACGCTGATACTAAAATCTTCCTCACTCATCAAGACATTCCTGCGGTACAGAGATCCCCATATCTTTTGTCCTGTACGTACCACTGTGATCTCTGTATACGACCAGAAGTTAAAGAAAATGGCTCAGTTTGCATTAATGTTTTTCGAGTGTGGAGTTATGGGCTTGGGCCTGGGGCCTGTGATCGCAACTCATGTTTTTATCAGTTGACAACGTCCCTTGTGAACACTACTGCCACAGGAG
Source organism: Panulirus ornatus (assembly GCF_036320965.1). NCBI lineage: Eukaryota > Metazoa > Arthropoda > Malacostraca > Decapoda > Palinuridae > Panulirus > Panulirus ornatus. The sequence continues at coordinate 52,286,712 of NC_092227.1, read as the reverse complement.
ACCAGCGAAGTGTACTGACACGTCTGCTGGTCCAGATTTCATGTGTCTGCTATGTATAAACAATACAGATCATCTGGAAAGGTGAAGGGGAGTCTTTCACCCCAATATTGGGTTTCAGGAGTACTATATGTGGTTAGATCCCCGTTAGTGCAAGTTCTGATGAACTTGGTTGTTTGTAAATGTTGTTCTGATACATTTTACGTTGTCAGGTTTTCTCTCTGATATCTGGCCAATAAGAATTATTAACAAGTTCCCGGTGACAGTGGGAGAGAAAATCAGTATTTTGCCATGTTGCTGAAGCCTTACCAAATGTCTATTAGAAAGCAAGGATTCGCCTATTTAACTATCTCATGGTGGGACATTGTATAAGATCGAGTGAGTAAAGTTTCGTAATTACAGTATGAATGAAGCTATTTCGTTTCTTAGCATGTTTGATCACGGTAATATATAGGAGTCCACAAAAACACGTGTTTTTTTTTTTATTTTTACGGCACGTATGTAAAGAATGAGACACATCCCAGCACTGAATGAGAAATTGTGATATTTTAGATATGAATACCTCTTCATACGAGACATTTTCATTTAACCACCTGTAGAATCAGGATAACAAATATCTTTTGAACAGGAAACAAAGTGCAGGGGTAGCTAGTGACAACACTGGGATCTCATTTCTTATTTTTTTCCGACAGAATAAAGTAAACTGTCAGTGGAGATTCATTTATCAATACGTAAGGATGATAAGAGAATTATCCAGCCTTCTGATGGTAGATCACGGTGCACGGTCGAGCTGCTCAATGTGAAACCCGCTAACGCTGTAGCTGGGAGACACTTGGGCGACATTGCCTCCCTGTTCCTCTGCTGACATCAATCCCTGACGCCGACGCCACAATCATACTGTGTTGCTTTCCAACCCCGTGCCCTCCAGCACAGGCTCTCTCCCTGCTTTATAAGTCTCCCAAACTCAGACACCGTCTGTTTATTTTTTTTATGGTTACCCACCACTAACTGCTGCTGGTGGTGCCTCCCCTCTCGTAAATTTTGTAGCTCACGACCTAGCCTCGCGTTGTGCCAGCCAGCCTTCCCTCTGTCCCCTCCTCTCACACACACACTGCGTCTAGTCTTCCATCCCTGCCCTTACCCTGCCCTTTCTTGCCTGGACCTCCAATCCTCTGCCCTTTCTTGCCTGGACCTCCAATCCTCTGCCCTTGCTTTCCCTTCCTGCCCATACCGTCCTTTCCCTACCCTTACCCACCTTCCCTTACCCGTACCTTCCCTTCCTTTGTCTTTACCCACCGTCCCCTGCCTCAGCCTCCCTTCGCCTGTCTTTTCCTTGCTTCCTGTACCTCTGCCTTCTGTTCCTCCCCGACCTCCTATCTCCCTCCTCAGACACCCCCGTCTAATACCCTTGCCGTGTCTGTCACGCCTTCCTCACATTCTGCTCTCCCCATGACAACTCCTCGTTGTTGAGTTTCCTCTTTTCCGCCTCCTACTCACGCGTTCCCAAGCTCTTTCACACGAATCCCAAGACATGTTCCTTCCTCTCAGCCACTCACACATCCATACGCATTCGCTCCTCCCCCACACTGTTTCCCACAGTAGTTTCGTCCTTCTTACCCACTCCTCCTCCTTTACAGCCTCGAGGGAAGCAGACCCCTCACCCTTCTTTGCACCTCGACCCCTCAAGCCCCTACTAGCTGTCTTCACCCCATTCACCCCTCCTCTCTTGACTAGTCTTAGTCCCATCGAATTCCACCTCAGTGCCTCTCGGTCGTATCTCAGGCCTCTTCGCTTTCACATTTGTTCTCTCCATCTCCACAGTAGTGTAGTCTTATTTCACCCTTTTAATTCTACTCTGGCCCCTTCAATCTTACTTCAGCCACCATACATTCTCTCGTAGCTAATGTCAAACCATCCGCCCTCTTTGTGCTCAAACTCAGCCCCCATCAGCCCGTACCTCCATCTCGATCCAGTGCTACCTCAGTGTACTTCAACCTCGCCTAAGCCTCTTTCAGTCCCACCGAAACCCCAAGCAGTCAGTCCTTAATTCCTATTTGTACCACGTTAACTACTTTCAGTCCATCCTACATCCCTTCAGTCTCATACCAGCCATCTTTAGTCCCATCCTTATATACTTCAGTTCATAATAAATCCCTTAGTCCAAATCCAACCCCCATCATACTTACCCAGCTTAAGCTCAATCCCATTCAGTTTCATACAGACTCCTGCTCTCTTACTCCTTTGCACCATTTCAGTTTCTTTTCGACGAACTTCTGTCCACTTCAACCCCGTTCAGTTCTTCTCAACCCCCTTCAGTCCCGCACCTAGACTCAGTCAACCCTTCCGTTTTCAAACCTCCTCAGCCCAATCTAATCCTCTACTCAATCCGCTAATTATTACAGAGCCATTCACTACCCTCTGAAGTCCACACATTTCCTGTAGCAGTATTTAACCCCAGGTTTCTGGAAACCCTTCCATGCTTCTGCAGATTCTTTCAGTCCAACCCTTCAATTAGCACCGTTCATCCTTTCACTGAATGCTCTCGACTGTAATCCTAATTACACCCTTCAGGTCTTCCCCCTTCAGTATTTGAGCTATTTTCTCACCCCTTCATCTCCCTGCAGCACCACTCTAGCCTCCTTACACGACCCTGCAGCCTTCTATCAGAATCCTCGTCAGCTCCCGTGATCCGTCTCCTGCTCACATAACAACACCTCGTCAACTCTCCTGTGTCCGTCCTCCGCCGCTGACGCTACTGCCCAAGTCAGAGTCATCTGTAGCCATTCTCTCTCTCTCTCTCTCTCTCTCTCTCTCTCTCTCTCTCTCTCTCTCTCTCTCTCTCTCTCTCTCTCTCTCTCTCGTTGCCTCAGGTCACTCGCCATTCATTATGATGCCTCATTATTGTTACCAGTCCTTAATTGATTATGATTCTACATCACTGGTACTACTGTACCAGTGTACTGCGCGGTCCCTCTGGTAAACCGTCTCTCATCCTAAAAGGTCCTGGGTTCGAGTCCTGGCTGATGGAGGGTATTATGTGTTCATGTGTTCTATGAAAGTGCGCGTTCATATGCACTATATATATATATATATATATATATATATATATATATATATATATATATATATATATATATATATATATATATTCAGTTTCATATTGCCATGAACTTTACTTTGGTTTACACATTCATTAACACATTCATTGACCACTAAGGCAATGGAGCCGACGTCAACAATGACAGAGCAGAACATTAGCAAACGGGTAAATAGTATTACTCGAAATGTGTAGATTCATTGTGAACACCAACTGCAGCTGAACCAAAGTACGTATGAAATAATCCATGAATAACTGAACTGGAAATGCATAAATGAAGGTCAGCAGAGCGATGCTGTGTGCTGTGGCCGATAGACACGATCAACTGAGCTGCGCACTATGCAAGTATGACAGAGAAAATCCAATAAAAACCTGAGTTCAAAATAGATTTCAATAGCTACATATGTAGGTATGTGGAGAATGTAGATTATAGAAAGTTAGTATGTGGCTAGACGTATGAAAAACCTCCACAGTAGATTATCTAAATAATACAACTTAGATGTACACTTAGAAACTATCGTGATTATTAGTATTAAAATCACTACTACTACTACTACTACTACTACTACTACTACTACTACTACCACTACCACTACTACTACTACTACTACTACTACTACTTCTGCTGCTACTACTAGTGCAAGAAAGATGATATTCAGACACTATACAAACTTACAAATAAGGTCAGCAGGAATAGAATGAGAAAAATAGGAAGACTGAAACAATAACAAGAAGGCTAGAAAGAAAAGTGATATGATGTAGACATGCAAGGGAAAAATTTAGGAGATCAGAAATATCTGGATGGTGGAAACAAGTAGAGACAGAATATGATTTTTGTCATTTACAGGAATTTAGAGCAGAGGTATAACGCTAGGAATCGAGGTTAGAGCGGAGGTCCAAGTGGCAAGGCACTGTATCCTTCGGTGTGCTTGTGGTTAGAGAGAGTTGAATCTTGCAAAAGCCGTGAAAGCCTTGTTGAAGGCAGAAATTGTCACGTAATGTATGTAAATCTCACTGTCTTTGATATTCTGAGACGTTGTCAGAGATTTAAAAGCTACAAATTGCTCGTTTACTTCTTGTTTGATATTTGGGGAATATGCATTTCCAGTGCTCCGTAGGTAGATGGTAAGTTATATTTTGATATAGAGAGCGACACAGATTCCGTACTAAGGCTTTGCCTTGTTCTATGAAAAAAAAAAATCCATTTCAACTTATCCCAAAACCATTCATGCCCATGATGAAGCAGCCATAAGGAAGACACTTAAGACTTACTACCCAGTTGCCCTCCACCCTGCATATAGACGCACACACAACACAACACTTTATGACCTGTGATCACGACCGGTGGACGTGGCCAGCTTCCTGCGTGCTGTAGGAGCCTCATAAGGATAGGACTCGTAGGAGTGTGAGTAAATGTGGTCTTTTTTCGTCTGTTTCCTGGCGCTCCCTCGCTGACGCAGGGGGTGGCGATGCTGTATCCTGTGGGGCTGGGTGGCGCCGGAATGGATGAACATATGTATGTATATTTATATATGTACGTGTTGATAAGTATATGTATGTATATGTACGCGTATGTGCGTGTATGTATATATGTGAATGTTAGTTGATGGGTCTCTGTTGACGTAGGAAACGGCGATCAAGTATAATAGACAAATTATAAACAATATACATATATATATATATATATATATATATATATATATATATATATATATATATTGCAGTTTAAGTTCATCAGAAAGAGGTTGTCTGTGTTGTTGATTGGTCAGTTAGGATTTTCAGTGTGAGTGGATCATTGTGAGTTGCCTAGGACTAGCGGAATGCATGAATAGTGTCAATGTATAAAGGTAAAGGGGACAAATGTGAATGTTCAAACTACAGTGTTGAGTGTACCTGGTAAGTCCTATGGGAGAGTAGTGATTGAGAGGGTGAATGCTTGTGCAGAGGAACAGTGTGGTTTCAGAAGTAGTGAAGGCTGTACGGATCAGGTGTTTGCTTTAAAGAATGTGTGTGATGAATACTTAGAGAAACAGAGGGAATTCATGTCACATTTATGGATCTGGAGAAGGCATATATTTGAGTGGATCGAGATGCCTTTTGGGCCCTTGTGTATATGGTGTGAGAGGAAAGCTGCTAGAAACAGTGAAAACCTTTCATCATGGGTATAGGGTGAGTGCACGATTAGGAAGAGAGGAGAGTGATTGGCTCTAGTAAAGGTCTGCAGCAGTTGTTTACTTTGTTTATGGATGGGGTGATGAGGAAGGTGAAATGCAAGAGTCATGGAGAGAGGTGCGAGTATACAGTCTGCCTGGGTCACACTGGTCAAGTGGTAGTGGTTGAGGTGTTATTAACGAGGGTGAAGTCATTTGTCTTTCCCTCTGTAACGGGCAGATTTATTTTCTTTTTGATGACGTTTCCAGGGTCACTGCAGAAGTTTGTAAGATGACGATCATCTCTGACACTTTGTTGCTCTTTTAGAGCTATTCCAATAGTTTCTAGGGGGTTTTCCGTATCTCAGAGATCAATTTGGTATCTTTCTGTTCAAGGTGTTTTATTGACAGCAGTCACATAGATTTGATCAATAAGATGCGCCTTACTCTTACCCTTCCTTGATGAAGGTGTGGGGGAAGGACCTCTCGTTGGCCTGACGCGCAAGGGAACAGCGAGTAATAGCAGACGATGTAACTCACACAGGTGATGTTGATCCAGTTCATGAAAGCCATACGTTATGTGCACCATTGTGTCATGATTCATGATACGGTTACTAATGAATTCAGGTTGTGGGTCAGAGCTTTTGGTAAAACCCTATTGCTAAGAACTGGCTAGATATAGTGCCACCGTCACCACTCCTTCATTTCCTGTCGTTTCTTCACCACTTGCGATAGTTGCTCACCACTGTTTGTAGTCAGCCGCCAGTGGTTATAGCCCCAGCCACCACTAGGATGTATCCTTGCACCACTGGTTGCAGTCCCCTCACCATTGCATAAAGTCTTGCACCGCGGGCTATATATCCTCACCTCTGGCTGTGGCCCCTCCACTCTGATTCCATTCCAGTTTGCACCCGGCGGTTCCAGAACCCCCATTTCTTTAGGTCCAGTCCCTTAACATTAGGTCCAATCCCTTAGTATGGATCCCAGTTCCTCTCCGCTGGATTCAACCCGTCTCCGATGGTTCCAATATGTCACCAGGGGTAACTCTCTCTCTACCGCACCAATCTGCTGGTTAACTTGTCTCCCTGTACGTCTTTTTATCACCCGGCTCATAGTGATCGTAAATGTCTTTAGGAGTCTTTTGGTGACTTCCAAGTAATTCTAGAGCGGATTTACGACACCAGTTTCTTTTCTTCATTAATTCTGTATTTTCCAAATTCTTGGGTGGGGGCGCGTATGCAGGACATACTTAAAAAAAGCACATGAACTCTGCTGATGATGTCGTACTAGCACAAACGTTCTAAGACCAAGGCGGGCGGGTTGATCTGATTATGCACTGATCAATGCACTTATATGCAAGCATAAATGTAAACACACAAGCATACATACACACGTTCACCTCCGCACCTCACAATACAAACACAAAACACATTGAAAACTTTATGTAAGTAAACAGAGTTGTTTTGTTATTTTTGGGTGAGACTATTGTTTACCCTTAGTCTGAAACGAAGAAAAAGTGAGATATTATTTAGTACAAGGATAAAAGCTTAACTGGACAAGGACTTTTGAATTCCGAGATGGAGACAAGCTCTGGAACTCACCAGGACCAGGACCTGTGACCAGATCTCTGTAGGAGGTGGATGGATGGAGGGGATTGCATGGGTCCTGGGAAGGATGGTGACAAAATCAGTGAGGAAATAAAGGATGCGTCATCTGAAACCACAAGATTTGATGTTGTAATCAAATTCAAATACAAACAGGAAGAAATAAAGAGATATCTGTGCTCTAATCAGAGACCATGAAAGGTTTCACCTGCTGGAATATAAAAGAATGAGGGAGGCAGGGTTACGATGTCAGAATCAAGCTAATTGAAAGGATTCAGAATGTGTTTAACTAGACGAATAGAAGGCGCAATGAATGAATGAAGAGCATCAGAAAAAACAGGTCAGATGTGTCTTCTCCGGATGCTCTTTGGGCATATCTACCCACAGCAAAAGTCCACAAGACAGAGACCACAGTCTGTTGAGAATAGAGGACAGGGAAGAAGGAGCAAATTCTGGACGTGTTGTATTGAATCAAGGGGTAACATAGAAACAGCAAATCATGGAACACTGTGGACAAGGCTAGGGGATAATCCAAAACTTTTCAATACATCCATCAGGAGGGAATCAATTGTGGAAGATAATGTAAAGACCTGGTGACATTGAGAGAGGGGCATATGGGATATTCATGGGTGAAGCTGTAAACAGAGCAATCATTGAAGCATACAGTCCGTTAGGTGGAAGGATTAGAAATGTTTAGAGTATTGACGATCAGTAAATGTTGGCAAAAATTGCAGAGGCACGAAGGTTGATGATCACCACTACAGCGGGTATGTAGGTTACATCAAAACTATGAACACTGGTAAACCAGGAGGTTGACAAATATGAATCCTTCAAGAACTTTGGGCTGGAAAAATACCATATTCGAGCTAAAGAGGCTTGGGTAGAGAAAGGAAAAAAGTATAGATGAAATTATTACGAAAGCCTGTGAACTATAGACTTGCCAAATTCAGTTTCTGTGTAAGAAGTAACGAAGATAATTGGTAGACATGGTCATCGAGGATCAAACAATAATGATCACTTTCAAATGGAGATATCTAGCCAGGGGTTACATGAGCAGGCTTTGCAAAAAGGAAGAGGATGTCATTAGGGTATTCATCACAGGTGACAGACCAAAAGGAGAAAGAGGGAAAAGCAGAGAATCGGACAGAGGACGAAAATCCGAACGCACCAAAAGGGATCAGAGGAGGGAAGAGCCTCGCCTGCACCTCAGAGGTCAGGAGCGTTAAGTGACGGGAGCGTCAGGATGATAATGATATATACAAATACGGTTGACCGTTGAGGTTTACGGACCGAATTAGGGAAAGGATACCTGTTGCTGTGGAGACAAATCCCCACCAATGAGAGACGATTTCGCACGTCTTGTCCGGAGGAAGACATGACATCGGGAAGGGAAAGGGATGAAGATGAAGTCGTCCTCTTAATAGAAGATAGCCTTAGATATCAGGATGTACTGGCAGAAGGTCCATTCCAACCGCACTTAATGGGAAGAGTAAGTGCAAAAAAAAATATTGCACAAAAGTTTGATTTATAATCCCCTGCAGAAATCTGATGACGCAAAATTCTACAGAGAAAGCAGTGCAGGAACAAACAGGATGGTATAAGAAGTAGTAAAACTCACTTTTCAGAAACTGTAAAGTTCTAATAATTATAGATAAAACATAGATTGGGACAATTTGGATTCTTATAAAGATAGAGAGTCATAGAGACACAAATCCTTAAAAAAAATTTCCTTCATCATCAAGTCAGGAGCACACTAGAATCAGAGGGACTGATACATCATCATCATGAGATCATATCTTCACACATTGTGGCATGGAAACTAAGAATATCATTTATGATACAGCGACCGCGAAAAAAGTGCTCATGTAATGCTGGAGTCTGATTATGTGGTAAATGAGGATATTAAAGCAACAGAAATGAAACGGGACCCAAAGAGGAGATATAATCTTCACAGAATTGAAACAAAGACAAAAATCTATGCGAACATAAGGTGGGGAATGGAGTTCAGTACAAAGGATTAAGGTCTTCGTTGTGAGAGCTTGTGTGAAATTTATAGTGAAGAAACAGGATCATTAGTAACCTTAGCTTCAAATGCAGTGAAAGAAGGCGGAGTGGTTCAATAAAAGATTTCAAAAAGCGAAAGAGCGTAGGGATGTAGTGTGAAGAAGACACAGGTATAAAAGAAATGAGCATAGTAGGATAAGGCAGGAGGTTGAGAGAAACATGGAAAAGAATAAAGTGCAAACGTCAAGGGAGAATAAGAAGCGTTTCCATGCATTCATCAAAAGTAAATTATCAGTAGAAAAAAAATGCTGACCAGATGTGGACGTTGATGTCAGGAGCTAAATGTCACTAGAGCCTAAACACCAGTGATGTGGAATGGAAAGATCTTGAGGAACATAGAAATAAAAAAAAGATATACACACAAATATAAAAAAGGACCTGGTCGATAAATGGTTCAGTGGTCCTGATGAATTTTCTTCATATGTGAGGAGTATGCATGCAGATACATGTTGCTCATGGCGTCGATGGATGAGGGTAAAGTACCAAAGGGAGTGGATGAGGACAAGTGTGATACATGTCTTTAAAAAAGTAGACAGGGAAGTTGCACTGAGCCACAGATCGATCTTGTTGGCAACCGTGGTCTTTTAAACGTTGGTAAAGATTATCAGAAAATCAGTAATCAGTACAAGGTTATTACATGCAAATGAGAAACGACGTAAGTGAACAACAGCTCAGATTCAGGGGAAGAAGGTTACGTGGAGTGAACCTCATAGATTTCTGTAAGAGAGTAAGCCTAGTGTTTAACCAGAGAAGGCTGGATGGATTGTACCTGAGCTGCCAGGAAGCTTTTGACACTAAAAGAAGTTGGTAAAGACGCTGGATTTTCGGCCAGGGATAAGAGAAGAATCCTTATTTGGACATGAAATGATCAAAATGGAACAGAGAACACGTTACAGGAGCCTTTGCGAAATGGACTGTGGTTACCAGTAGCGTGCGGCAAGACTCAGTCCCGAGACCTTTGCTCCTCAAATGAAAGGGCTGGCAGGAAGACTCTGACTCGTATCTTAATATTCTTGTGCGTGATGCCAAGGTCATGAGAGAGGTAAAAAATGAGGCGGATTGCATCAACTAACAAGAGGATCTGTACAAACTTCAAAGTTGGTGTGATATGTGGTTGATGACACTCAGACGCCGTAGATACAAAGTAATGAGGATGAGACACAGTGAAAGAAGGCACCCAAACACATATTATATGGAAGAAGATAAGATGCGGGAATCGGTGTGTGACAGGGACTTGGGAGTAGACAGTATAGCTAAGCTGTCGACAGAGCCCCACCTTAGGATTATAGAAGTAAATTAGACAAAGTAAATATGCCAATTGCATTCATGTACTTGGATAAGGAAATATTCTGCAAGCTGTCCTCATCATATGACAGGCCAAGACTAGAATATACATCTCAAGTTTGGTCACTACACTTAAGGAAGCAGTGAGAACTATTTGGAAAGGTCCAGAGGGTACAGGAAATAGGAGGGCTGAGTTGCAGTGTGAAGCTAGAACACATAAGCGTGTTCACTATGGAAGAGAGAGGAGTCTGGGGTGACGTAGTTGAAATCTTTCAGATTCTGAATCACTTAGATGACGTCAACAGTCGTCTGTTCTTCGTAAGATACAAATATAAAGCAATCGGATGCCATGTCATGAAATTAAACAAGAAACTTGTTGGAAAAGATGTATAGATGTACGTGTGTAGCACAAGATCAGCCGATGAGTAGGATAAACAGAATAATGAGACTGAGGAGTGGACAGCATACAGAAGGTTTGAAAACTGTATGACCGATACTGAAGAAGGTTCGAGAGATGGTGTCTCGCGGGTGTAGGTAAGGGGCTTCCTGCACGTACAGCGTAGACAGTTTACTACACAAACAAACACTACCCTGCAACGCTTACATCTTCGGTGCCACAGTACTCATACACACACACACACACACACACACACACACACACACACACACACACACACACACATACACACACACACACAGACACCCTTTGTGTCGTGTACATTTAATCTTGTCTGATGCCAGCATATCGGCTGGGAGTGCCTTTAACACCACTGGTATGTGAAGAAGTTCTGTGACGAAAAGAAAAAAGATCATTTTTGCCAACTACAGGGCTCGGGAGGACGAACTGGGAACTCACCCTTTCATAGTGTTTACCTTGCCCCTGACGTTTTGCACAGGAGGGGTCGTGTTTTTTTCATCTCTCTCTCTCTCTCTCTCTCTCTCTCTCTCTCTCTCTCTCTCTCTCTCTCTCTCTCTCTCTCTCAGAACAGTAAGTGCATTGCTCCTATTCTCTTATTCTATCTGTAGTGTTTATCTTGCGTCCCAGGGCGAGGGATTGAGCGTCTTATTCTTCTAAGATAACCAGCGATAATCCCAGATATATCGTCATGATATTCGAGACTTAATACTCCACTTCTGTGCACACTTAACCAAACCTCATCAGACCTTACCAGTCCTTGATTTGCGTCCAGAAACGTAATCAAACTTGAACTAAGGCAAAGAAACTTACTCAAACCTCACCTGATGTAAAGAAAGGAGTTAAACCCAGAGTAAGCCATCTCACGTGAGATGAAGAATTTATCTTACGTTCGGTAAACCTAATTCGATCACTTGGTTTCTAATTTCCTCACTTGGTGAAGCTTAGATAAAGCTTTGTTGACTGGAGAAGTGAGAAATTCGGTGGTTGTATGTCACTCGCTAATCTCGAGCTGCTTCCCAGGAACTAGTGACTTTCGTTCTGGGGTTTGCCTCAAATATATATATATATATATATATATATATATATATATATATATATATATACAGAGAGAGAGAGAGAGAGAGAGAGAGAGAGAGAGAGAGAGAGAGAGAGAGAGAGAGAGAGAGACGGAGGGACGGGCACAAACAGACAAACGAGGAAATGCAGACAGACAGCAGACACAGATAAACAGACAGAGGCGCTACATGAGTACCTACAAAAGAGATTCCCCCATCAGGTAGGGCCAGCGTACAGCTTGATTGACAACACTGTCTTTCTCTGCCACCCCGCACACTGCATAGTTGTCACACCTGGTTTCACCTGAAACTGTTTCCAGCCATCTTTCCAGGCTTCTTTTAAGTGTTTAGAGAGACAGATAGATAGATAGATAGATAGATAGAGAGAGAGAGAGAGAGAGAGAGAGAGAGAGAGAGAGAGAGAGAGAGAGAGAAAATATAGAGCAGTACATTGGAAACACAGTTAACAAAAGTCCTGTTGGGCCATGACAAGGCTCTCTCTCTCTCTCCACCCGCCTCTCCTCCCTCCATCACCCTCCAACAGCTGGAAGGAAGAAGAATGGAAGGAAGGGAACTCGTACGTTGCTGACATAAAGGAAGCAATGAATTTTGAACAGAAAAGATAAAATGAGACACTTGTCAAGATAGTCTTACCACAGTGCGCAATGGTTTGCTGTACAGCAAGTTCTGGCAGTGGATTTTGGTGGGGGTCGTTCTTTAAGGCCAGAATGAAAGAGAAATTATCACTCTACATAACGTCCATGTTTTTCCATTCCTTTAATTCATTAAAAACCCTAAGTCATGAAATATTTGTCTGACCAGTTTTATAAGGTATTCATAATCTTACCTTGATAACATTTGATTATCAATTGTTTCCGTCTTCAATAATTATTTTTGCAAAGAAACTTTTCTCTACTTCAGCATTGCATCATTCAGGCTGCAGTGTCATTCCATTTATTTTAGTATAATGCATTGCTCTTAAAAAAGACCTCCATGATTTATATGATTAGACTTCATTTTGAATTTGGAAGATATGCGTCAAGTCTCAACGAAGTCTGTGTATCCTATGAGGAAAGACATCCATTCTTAGCCTCTCTTCATACGCTAGGGTTCCTAGTGCTGGAATTAGTGTTGCACTTGCAGAAGTTTACCTTCATCTTCTTTATAGTTTGGGGACCAAATGTGGACTGCCTATTCAAGATGTGGTCTTAGTAACGCGCTGAAAAGCGCTGGAATGTTTCTGGTGTTATGTGGTCATTGTTTCTTGCTATGAAATATAACTATCAATTTGCCTTATTAAATGCTTGTATGCTCTGTTTAATGTTCTTCCAGTTTATATTGATAGCAACTCTAAGGTCCTCTTTTTCATCTACTTTTGATAGTGCTTGTTCAAGTATCTAATGATCATGTTTTATATCCTTACCTCCAGAATGCATAACTTTACATTTCTCCTCGTCACTTTTGACGTACCAGTTATCTAGCCATTCTAGAAATGTGTCGAGACGTCTCTGAATTATCTTAGCCATGCTCATATATAGCTCTCCCTCCTATTGTTGTATCACTGGGAAACTTTGTGATTCTATATCTAAGGTCAAATTCTAGATCGTCTATGTTTATCATAAAGAGAATAGGGCCAAGGACTGACCCTTGAGGGACACCACCTGGTCACGTCCTGAGTGTGAGGCTTCACCATTCCAAACTACACGTTGCTTTCTGTCGGTAAAGCAGTCGCTGATCCATCCACGTATAGTTCGTCCCGTAGGTCATGTGATTTTGATTTACATGATGATGTCTTCTGTGGTATTTTGTCGAGTGCCTTTTGTAAATCTGAAGGCACGTTCGAATCCCTGCTGGCATCGATGAATTCTAGTAGATATACTAGACAGGGTCTCATGTTGGGAAGCCTTGCTGATGGTCCTTCATCAGACTGTGATTTTCCGAATATTTTAAGATTGTTCTCGTTATCTTACTCTCCATCGTTTTGCTTCGAGCCGACGTTAGGCTAATTGGACGGTAACACAAGGCACATTTTCTGTCCCCTGCCTTGTATATTGGGGTGACATATCCATTAGGAAGGAAGGAGGGAGAGGAGTGAGAGAGAAGGAGGGAAAGAAAGAAATTTGAGAAAGAGATCATTGAAGAAGTGAGGAAGGAAAGTAAAAGGAAAACAATACAAGAATATCTTTGGAGGATGTGTTTATACGCGCGCGCGCGCGCGCGTGTGCGTGTGTGTGTGTGTGTGTGTGTGTGTGCATACGTAGTTAGGAGTAAAGACACTGTACGTACTACAAGATTAAGAGAAGGGGCAATACAAGTGTAAAATCTCTCCCCGTAACATACAAATAGTAATCACAAACATACATGCAGACTTTGAATATGTTCATGAATACATACATGCATACATACATACATACATATATATGTATACATCATTATTATTATAATTATTATACTTTGTCGCTGTCTCCCGCGTTTGCGAGGTAGCGCAAGGAAACTGACGAAAGAAATGGCCCCCCCCCCCCCCCCCATACACATGTATATACATACGTCCACACACGCAAATATACATACCTACACAGCTTTCCATGGTTTACCCCAGACGCTTCACATGCCCTGCTTCAATCCACTGACAGCACGTCAACCCCGGTATACCACATCGCTCCAATTCACTCTATTCCTTGCCCTCCTTTCACCCTCCTGCATGTTCAGGCCCCGATCACACAAAATCTTTTTCACTCCATCTTTCCACCTCCAATTTGGTCTCCCTCTTCTCCTTGTTCCCTCCACCTCCGACACATATATCCTCTCGGTCAATCTTTCCTCACTCATCCTCTCCATGTGCCCAAACCACTTCAAAACACCCTCTTCTGCTCTCTCAACCACGCTCTTTTTATTTCCACACATCTCTCTTACGCTTACGTTACTCACTCGATCAAACCACCTCACACCACACATTGTCCTCAAACATCTCATTTCCAGCACATCCATCCTCCTGCGCACAACTCTATCCATAGCCCACGCCTTGCAACCATACAACATTGTTGGAACCACTATTCCTTCAAACATACCCATTTTTGCTTTCCAAGATAATGTTCTCGACTTCCACACATTCTTCAAGGCCCCCAGAATTTTCGCCCCCTCCCCCACCCTATGATCCACTTCCGCTTCCATGGTTCCATCCGCTGCCAGATCCACTCCCAGATATCTAAAACACTTCACTTCCTCCAGTTTTTCTCCATTCAAACTCACCTCCCAATTGACTTGACCCTCAACCCTACTGTACCTAATAACCTTGCTCTTATTCACATTTACTCTTAACTTTCTTCTTCCACACACTTTACCAAACTCAGTCACCAGCTTCTGCAGCTTCTCACATGAATCAGCCACCAGCGCTGTATCATCAGCGAACAACAACTGACTCACTTCCCAAGCTCTCTCATCCACAACAGACTTCATACTTGCCCCTCTTTCCAAAACTCTTGCATTTACCTCCCTAACAACCCCATCCATAAACAAATTAAACAACCATGGAGACATCACACACCCCTGCCGCAAACCTACATTCACTGAGAACCAATCACTTTCCTCTCTTCCTACACGTACACATGCCTTACATCCTCGATAAAAACTTTTCACTGCTTCTAACAACTTTCCTCCCACACCATATATTCTTAATACCTTCCACAGAGCATCTCTATCAACTCTATCATATGCCTTCTCCAGATCCATAAATGCTACATACAAATCCATTTGCTTTTCTAAGTATTTCTCACATACATTCTTCAAAGCAAACACCTGATCCACACATCCTCTACCACTTCTGAAACCACACTGCTCTTCCCCAATCTGATGCTCTGTACATGCCTTCACCCTCTCAATCAATACCCTCCCATATAATTTACCAGGAATACTCAACAAACTTATACCTCTGTAATTTGAGCACTCACTCTTATCCCCTTTGCCTTTGTACAATGGCACTATGCACGCATTCCGCCAATCCTCAGGCACCTCACCATGAGTCATACATACATTAAATAACCTTACCAACCAGTCAACAATACAGTCACCCCCTTTTTTAATAAATTCCACTGCAATACCATCCAAACCTGCTGCCTTGCCGGCTTTCATCTTCCGCAAAGCTTTCACTACCTCTTCTCTGTTTACCAAATCATTTTCCCTAACCCTCTCACTTTGCACACCACCTCGACCAAAACACCCTATATCTGCCACTCTATCATCAAACACATTCAACAAACCTTCAAAATACTCACTCCATCTCCTTCTCACATCACCACTACTTGTTATCACCTCCCCATTTGCGCCCTTCACTGAAGTTCCCATTTGCTCCCTTGTCTTACGCACTTTATTTACCTCCTTCCAGAACATCTTTTTATTCTCCCTAAAATTTAATGATACTCTCTCACCCCAACTCTCATTTGCCCTTTTTTTCACCTCTTGCACCTTTCTCTTGACCTCCTGTCTCTTTCTTTTATACATCTCCCACTCAATTGCATTTTTTCCCTGCAAAAATCGTCCAAATGCCTCTCTCTTCTCTTTCACTAATACTCTTACTTCTTCATCCCACCACTCACTACCCTTTCTAATCAACCCACCTCCCACTCTTCTCATGCCACAAGCATCTTTTGCGCAATCCATCACTGATTCCCTAAATACATCCCATTCCTCCCCCACTCCCTTTACTTCCATTGTTCTCACCTTTTTCCATTCTGTACTCAGTCTCTCCTGGTACTTCCTCACACAGGTCTCCTTCATACATACATATATACATATACAGCGTTAATGGGATGGTCTTCATGAAGGCTTCAGCCGCCCGTGCCGTCTCAGCTAACGTAAAATGAAAATCATATGCACACAGTTGAAGGAAGAAATGGGAAAGGGAATATGAAATCTCGAGAGGCGGTTGCTTCAGTGAGAACCAAAAATGAGTGAGGGGGAAATTGAGGAGAACATGAAAGCAGATCTTTGAACACGATGGTTTGACTCTCCAGCGTGACGGTACGACCACTGAGCATGACGGTGCGTTCCTAATGCATGAGGGTTTGGCTTTAGGTACGACCCAGGGCGGTCAGGTCAAAGGTCACTCCATTATAACCAAGGGTTTTGCTATCGTGGTCAAGGATTGTCCCGTCTCACTGAGAGAGGTAAAGTACAAAATAAAGAGGGATAGGGGGAGGGAGCAACAGTCCGATACATTCCACGAATAACAAGACTTCACCTTTGAGTCGCCTTGGGAATGGATTCACAACCTCTGTGTCCACTAGGGTAAGACTCGTCACCCCTGCGTCACTTACAGAATGGAAAGCAAAGTTCCTCCTTCCCCATGAGAATGGGAACCTATCATCCGAAGTCCCTTAATGACACAGGAACCTACACCCTCTGATCCACCTTGAGAACGAGGGCTCAACCTATAAGTCCCATTCACAACTGGAAAGTCCTGTGTAACTCCCCTATGAAGACCAGGGAACCTACCATCCAAGTACTTTTAAGAAGGGGAACCTAACTTCTAAGTCCCCATCATAAACAAGGAAACATAACCCCGAGTGTCTCTGAGAACAAAACACTGGCCTCTGAGTATGATGACTAGGCTCTTGAAGTACGAGGGCGACCGACTCCGTAAGTACGACAGTAATGCCGCCCGTAATCTTGCCCACCACGGCCAGAGTGGCCGATGATTGGCTGCCTGAGAGGCAGGGAAGAGGAAGATGTAATAAATGGAAGGGTTGGGGGAAGTCAAGGAAAATATTGTGAGAAGCAACACAGCAGATGGCTCTGCCACGCCCTTCCACCGACCAGTGAGAGACACAAGAGCTGAGGGAGAGACACTGGCATGTAAGAGGGTGTGTCATGTGAGAGCTGAGGGTGGCAAGGGAGGGAGGTCAGGATGGCATGTGAGAGAGAGGTGAGCGTGGCATGTGTGAGAAAGGTGAGCGTGGCATGTGTGAGAGAGACGAGTGTTGCATGTGAGAAAGCTGGTAAGTATGGTATGTGAGAAACACATAAGCATAGCATGTGAGAAAGGGGTGAGTGTGGGATGTGAGTAAGATGTGAGTTGGCATGCGAGAAAAGGGTGAGTGAGGGATATGAGTGAGAGGTGAGTTGGTATGCCAGAAATGGGTGAATGTGAAATGTGAGTGAGTAGGATAAGTGTAGCACATGAGAGAGAAATTAGTGTAGCATGTGAATGAGGAGAATGAGTGTGTCATGTAAAAAAGAGGTTCTTGTGGCATGTGAGAGAGAGAGGCGAATGTAACATGGAAGAAAAGGTGAATGTGGCATACGAGAAAGTAGTGAGTGTGGCATGTGAGAGAGAGGAGTGAGTATGGCATGTGAGACAGAGGGGTGAGTATGGCAAGTGAGAGTGGAGCGAGCACGTCATGTGAGAACGAAGAGAATCTGAGATGTGATAGCGAAGTGAAGTTATGTGAGCGCAGGTTGAGTGTGGCATACTGTCACAGAGAGTTGAGAGACACGAGAGAGACAATAGGGATTGATAACTGCTAGACAGAAACTAAGAGAAAGACGGAAATAAGGGGGACAAAGGAGCGCTAGACGGGAGAGAGAGAGAGAGAGAGAGAGAGAGAGAGAGAGAGAGAGAGAGAGAGAGAGAGAGAGAGAGAGAGAGAGAGAGAGACACGATACACTAGAACAAATAGGTGAAGCATTAGGCAGGAAGAAGGCAAAAGAATGAGAAGACAGAGAGGAAGTTGAGAGATCATCGCTGAAGGGTCTCCCCCCCCCCCCTCTCTCTCTCTCTCTCTCTCTCTCTCTCTCTCTCTCTCTCTCTCTCTCTCTCTCTCTCTCTCTCTCTCCCTCTCTCAGGTTAACAGGGTCAGCCAGTGGCCACAAGGTAAACGAATGAAGCCAGAAAGAAACGTAAGAGGATTTAGATACAAGGGAAATGATAAGAGAGAGAGAGGAAAACGTAATAACCGAAGAGTGAAAGTGCGGGAGAGAGGGAAATAAGGCAAATGAAGGGAGGAAAAGGTATGGACATAGTGTTACCGGAAGGGTGTGGCAGAGTATGGGAGCGCGAGTCCGGCATGATGATAGGCAGGATGCGGATGAAAAAGAAGCCATATTGCGGTGTAGGGTGAATATGACTTCATTATATAGTCGTGTGTGTGTGTGTGTGTGTGTCTGTGTGTGTGTGTGTGTGTGTGTGTGTGTGTGTGTGTGTGTGTGTGTGTGTGTGTGTGTGTGTGTGTGTGTGTGTGTCTGTGTGTAATGAAATATTTCAACTGTACGTTGAGGAGTTCTTCACTCTTGGGGTCCCCATCTCTCGATCATTCTCAATCGAACAACGTCTTAGGTTTCTGCATGTTGTCTGCGTTAGCCGTATCTTCCGGCATGTTATTTTATTCACTTTTATGCCATAAAAGTAGTTCTCACATCTGTATTCATCAGCTTTCTTGCTTGATTTCATGTTAGGTCCTCGGGTTAAATTGTAACTACATCTGTTAAAAACTGAAAGTTCACGATGTGGTCGCTCTTCACTCTTCCCTATTCTAAAGTAGGCAGATTTAAATCAAAGAAGTTTTTTTTCAATTCTGAGAGCACTTTTTTTTTTTTTGTTCCCTGTGCCTTTTCTATCAGGCTTTTGTGCTTCGTTATGGTCGGTGACGAAATATAAGAAGCATATTCTACTTTTTGCTTGTGTATGATGGATCTTGCCAAATATATCCTTAATCATGAACATGATGGCATTTCTAGTATTTGCTAGTAGGCACCTGGTCTTTTTAACTCCTCTCTAATATGAGACTCTGGGAACACATTAGGGACAGTGTCGACACCCGGGTCTTTCTCACACGCAGACTCCTGCAGCATGTGTCCTGCTGGATGATGATCGTACCGAGGCCTTCTTCGCTGTGACCAGTCCTCAGTACTTTACCTTAATTCAGGGTGAACTTCATCGTCGTTGTATCAGACCAACTCTCGAGTATTGTCAAGGTCCCCTTGTAAGCTAAGTCCAGTCCTCCAAGCTTATCTCTTTCCTCATGAACCTTTGCATCATCTGTAAACATATTCAGGTGCGAAGTCTTTACCTTCTTGTAAATCATTTACATATATTTAGAAGAGTAGTGGTCCAAGAACAGACCCTGTAGCACACCGCTGGTGACTTTAACTCGTTCCGAGAAGGTTCCTCTAGCATACGTCCTTTGTTCCCTATCCACTTAGATAGATTGCACATTGAAAGATTCTCTTCCTTATTCCTGCCTGATCATCCCGTTTCTTAATCAACCCTTCCCCATCGGTACAGTGTTAGATACTTCCTGGAAGTCCAGAAACAATCAGTCCACCCAACTTTCCCCTTTTGTCTACGAGAGAGCTCATTTTCTCGTAGAATTCTAAGAGGATTATTGCACATGACCATCCTTCCCTTAAACCGCGCTGTCTCTCATTTAGGTAATTTTTTTTAACTGTAGAAAGTCCTCAATTTACTTTCTGGGTATCATTTCAGAACCTGACAGACCATACTCAACAGTGAAACTGGCCTGTAGTTCAGTGACTGGTCATGATCTCTTCTCTTAAAGAAGGGTATTACGCTTGTCCTGTCCACTTTCCTTAGCACTTTGTCTCTCTCGAGTGACATCTTGAGCAGGATTTCAACAGGTTGGTCTGCTGTATATGTACACGTCTTCAGCACCTCTGGTGAATTTTCATCAGGACCATGAGCCTTTTATGGGTCAATATGTTTTAGTATTATGTTAATATCTTTTTCGTTTTTTTTAACACATTTTCTCCATTCCATCTCTCTGGCGTTGAGGCAAAGTGTCTCCCACTGTAAAAACAATTTTGAATTTATCAATCAGTTCCTCACACATTCTTACATCATCCCCCAGAATTCTTCCCTCTGAATCCATTAACATGATACATGATCAGCTG
Organism: Panulirus ornatus; assembly: GCF_036320965.1. NCBI lineage: Eukaryota > Metazoa > Arthropoda > Malacostraca > Decapoda > Palinuridae > Panulirus > Panulirus ornatus. The sequence continues at coordinate 52,266,139 of NC_092227.1, read as the reverse complement.
CTCCTTAACTGACAATCTATTTTTGATGAATTTAAGGAAGGGATTTAGATTTTGTTCTTTGAGCCAAACAATATCACTTTCAAAGTTTCTTTTTTCCTTGTTTCTCATCCTGTTATACCGACCGGTTTCTTGTTCTCTTGTATCTTGCATCTTTGACTGACTTGTGTCGCCCATATTCTTCGTCACCGCATATCTCGAAGCTCCTTTGCTTTTTGACATTTTCTGCAAAATTATTACTCCTTCTACTTACCATTCCCTCCGTATGTGAGGCTGGAGGCATCCGTATTTCTACTTCTTTGTAAATTTCACAAAGCCCCTCACCACAGTGCCTTGTTCCAGGCTACTGAACTCCATTTTCCAATCTGTATTACCATAGAAAGTGTGCTGTGTAGTTTCCATTGTGTGTGTGTGTGTGTGTGTGTGTGTGTCTGTGTTTGTGTGTGTGTGTGTGTGTGTGTGTGTGTGTGTGTGTGTGTGTGTGTGTGTGTGTGTGTGTACGTGTTTTTTGTTTTGTTTGTTTTATGACAAGCATAAGATGTCATAACAGTAAATTATTTGATGTATATAAGTATACATGTGTGTGTGTGTGTGTGTGTGTTGTGTGTGTGTGTGTGTGTGTGTGTGTGTGTGTGTGTGTCTTATACACAGACACGAGAAAGGTGTACATACAGACATATAGACACACACATACAGGCAGACGTATAATCAAATAAGAGGAACGTGTACATGCTAACAAACAGATAGCATGACCGTTGTACGTGGCCAGACGCATAGACATGTTGCGAACCGACACATTCACGCAGATACGTAGACACACACACTCGGGGAGGTGAGAGGAGTCATACACAGGTAAACTGGGTCACTGGAAACAAAAGCCGAGGGGTCATGTGATCCCCAGAGGCCAGTGGCAACCCACCCACCAGCCAGCGGTCCCCGTCCACCATCGAGCGGTCTGTGCTCATCATCGAGCGGTACTCATCCCCCCGCGAGCGGTACTCATAGTCCCCGCGAGCCGCGAGCGGTACTCACCCCCCCCCCCCCCCCCCCCCCCCCCCCCCCCGAGCGGTACTCATCCCCCCGCGAGCGGTACTCATCCCCCCGCGAGCGGTACTCATCCTTTTGATGCCGTCTGGTTTAAGATATATCTCCCAACTATTTTCTTGTGCCACCCACTGCTCTCCTGAATGTACAGTAAACTTTATGATATTTTTCGACCGTGTAAGATTCCTGCTCAGAGGCTGGTAACATCCTCTCATCCTCAAGCTGTTCTCTACTTTAATTTGTATATGATCAGTGAAATGGTACGGGCAACTGAATGCCTTCATCAAGGCCATCTCATTAACTCTCTCTCTCTCTCTCTCTCTCTCTCTCTCTCTCTCTCTCTCTCTCTCTCTCTCTCTCTCTCTCTCTCTCTCTCTCTTATGTGTATTTATCCTCTAACTTACCATGATTCAGGTACCCATTTTATCGACCAATCCTTATAGAAGGATGAACAGCTAGGTTGACTGTGAACCGACAGCGGCAACCAGGAGTCGAGATTGTGCGCTTGACCCCGGTCGGCCTGTGAATGCATCACGGTCAGCAAGGCGACCAGCTGCACCAGGGGGGTCTATACTTAGGTTTCATCTATACCTTAGTGAATAGTTGGAATCCTTCTAGGCAAAAGGTTACGTAGAGGACAGGGAAAGTTAGCCCTTATCTCCTTTCTTACTCTTAATGATTTGGACCAAATTGCCAACCACCCCATTCCTTATCCAGACAAATACGACCACCCTTCCAAATGCTGTACATCTATTCTCCATCTCCAGTCCTTCCCGCCAGAGCTACACAGTATTTACCCTGGTTGATTTATCTGACCACATAACCACATTCGTGTTATTATCTTTTCTAACCGCACCTCCAGTGAGTAGCCCTTCTGAACTTTAATATTGGTTCTTTGATTATGCGGAATTGAAAGACTTATGAAAATTCTTTTCTGACTTTGGAAGACTGCTGCCCCAACTTCGGGCGATGCTTCTATCTCTACTGAACGTAGAGCGGAAGATATATGTAGTTGTAGGAATGAAAGCGTACATTCCCTCCTTCCCTAATCTCTCTTCCACTCCATGGCTCATACATTCCAGTTCTGAGGACATTAAAGCAAAGTGCCTGACATATTGAACCTGGATAAACTCTTATTCCTCGGAATGGCGTTTATCTTTTATCTGCGGAAAGAATCATTCCAGGTGTGTTCTTCGTATGACGAAGGGTTCTTTTATCCAGAGGAAATAAGACAACCTGTCCTCTTCTTCCAGAGACGAGTCTCTCTGGTCTTTAGAAAAAGGAATCTCTAGTATCTTCAGTCGTTCTACCTCTCCTTCGTTTTTCTTTTTTTTTTTTTCATACCGAAGAGGGTTTGGCTGTCGTTCCAATTCTGTATGGCCGTTAGCGGGTCGTGGGCAAGCAGTTGTGGTGTTAGTTTCTTTCCTTACACTGCCCATCTTTGGAGCTTTTTGAACTTTTCGTGTCTTTCCTAATCACTAAATCCCTCCACGTTTTACAAGGCAGTTATCTATCGTCCTCCCATACTTTTACATTATTTTTTCGTGTTGTCTCCTTACTTTTCCATCTCTTTAAATCCCTTCTGTACTTCACATGCGTCCTTGATGTGGACCATTGTCATTGAATTGAAACTTTCACTAAGAAAAAAGAAAATCTGTCCATAAACCACAATCCATCGATCCTCCATCCACGTTCGGGTGGATCCTGCCCACAACAAAGCGGTCCCTCATCCACCCTCGAGCGGTTGCCACCCACCATCCCCACCCAACCCGAGTGGTCCATCATCCCCAGCCCACCCTGAGTGGGCCCCACCCACCAGAGGGCAGTCCACGCACAGGTAACAAGCTCACCGGGCGTCCCAACCTCCGTCACTCTTTTCTCTTTTTCAGCATGACGCCGGGTGAGCCCTGCAACCTCATGGGGTTTTGTTTCTGAAGGGGGAAAAAATAAGAAGAAAAACGTGAATTTTTCAGGACTCTTTTCTTTCTCTATTCTTTGAAAGTCACCCAAGTCATTTTTATCATAAGATTAGCAAGGAAGCGATATAACGTAGACGGTGTACAATTTTTTTTCCTTAAAAAATTCTTGTTTCATTGTGTACTGTTGCCAGAAACTGTGCAAAGCACATAACTGTTATGTAGAAAAAATCGTACTTTTGGTGCATTATTTTTCATACATATTATTTGAAAATAACCAAAAGGACTTGGGGAAAATTAATAGTAGAAAAATCCTATGTATCTGTTATTTACTGTATAATTACAGTGTGTGAATAAACCTTTTTCGTATAGTTACATGCAGCGTTGTATGAATAATTGTACAACTAAAACGTCAGCGAATAAGGCGTTCCCTAATAGAGGTAGATGTTGTGATGTATGACGAACAATAAAGATAAACCGGTAATGGTAGAAATATGATACAACTCCAGATGGTAGTGATATGCAGAATGGCGTGGTACGTGGGACGGGCGAATGATAGGATCTTTGAGGGGTCTGTGGTGAGGTAGTCTAGATGACTGAACTAAATGTGTGGTAACGACGAGAGAGTAAAGCAGAGGGCATCTCCCTACCCAACTCTTTCCTCAGTATGTCTATAATTTCCTACGTATCCAGACAACCTGGTCGGGGTTTACAACTGTTGCAGTCGTGAAGACCTTGTGTAGTGTGTCTGCCAGTATCCCAACAACGTAACTAGATATCTATATCTGTCAGTCTATCTATCTTTTTATCGATTGATCTATCTATCTATGTATCTCTATACCCATACGCACATGTACATACCTAAACATTTCAACGTATACATACATATACATGCGCAGACATATACATATATACACGTGTACATAATCATACTTGCTGCCTTCCTCCATTCCCGTCGCCGCCCCGCCACGCATGAAATATCACATGTATATGAATCGTCATATGTAGGACTCTGTAGTACTGGTAGAGTAAGGGATTAAAATGAAATTGCATATATATATATATATATATATATATATATATATATATATATATATATATATATATATATATATATATATATATATATATGTATGTATGTAGCATTTATGGATCTGGAGAAGGCATATGATAGAGTTGATAGAGATGCTCTGTGGAAGGTATTATGAATATATGGTGTGGGAGGCAAGTTGTTAGAAGCAGTGAAAAGTTTTTATCGAGGATGTAAGGCATGTGTACGTGTAGGAAGAGAGGGAAAGTGATTGGTTCTCAGTGAATGTAGGTTTGCGGCAGGGGTGTGTGATGTCTCCATGGTTGTTTAATTTGTTTATGGATGGGGTTGTTAGGGAGGTGAATGCAAGAGTTTTGGAAAGAGGGGCAAGTATGAAGTCTGTTGGGGATGAGAGAGCTTGGGAAGTGAGTCAGTTGTTGTTCGCTGATGATACAGCGCTGGTGGCTGATTCATGTGAGAAACTGCAGAAGCTGGTGACTGAGTTTGGTAAAGTGTGTGAAAGAAGAAAGTTAAGAGTAAATGTGAATAAGAGCAAGGTTATTAGGTACAGTAGGGTTGAGGGTCAAGTCAATTGGGAGGTGAGTTTGAATGGAGAAAAACTGGAGGAAGTGAAGTGTTTTAGATATCTGGGAGTGGATCTGGCAGCGGATGGAACCATGGAAGCGGAAGTGGATCATAGGATGGGGGAGGGGGCGAAAATTCTGGGAGCCTTGAAGAATGTGTGGAAGTCGAGAACATTATCTCGGAAAGCAAAAATGGGTATGTTTGAAGGAATAGTGGTTCCAACAATGTTGTATGGCTGCGAGGCGTGGGCTATGGATAGAGTTGTGAGCAGGAGGATGGATGTGCTGGAAATGAGATGTTTGAGGACAATGTGTGGTGTGAGGTGGTTTGATCGAGTAAGTAACGTAAGGGTAAGAGAGATGTGTGGAAATAAAAATCGTGGTTGAGAGAGCAGAAGAGGGTGTTTTGAAATGGTTCGGGCACATGGAGAGAATGAGTGAGGAAAGATTGACCAAGAGAATATATGTGTCGGAGGTGGAGGGAACGAGGAGAAGAGGGAGACCAAATTGGAGGTGGTAAGATGGAGTGAAAAAGATTTTGTGTGATCGGGGCCTGAACATGCAGGAGGGTGAAAGGAGGGCAAGGAATAGAGTGAATTGGAGCGATGTGGTATACCGGGGTTGACGTGCTGTCAGTGGAGTGAATCAAGGCATGTGAAGCGTCTGGGGTAAACCATGGAAAGCTGTGTAGGTATGTATATTTGCGTGTGTGGACGTATGTATGTACATGTGTATGGGGGGGGTTGGGCCATTTCTTTCGTCTGTTTCCTTGCGCTACCTCGCAAACGCGGGAGACAGCGACAAAAAAAAAAAAAAAAAAAAATATATATATATATATATATATATATATATATATATATATATATATATATATATATATATATAATATCCCTGGGGATAGGGGAGAAAGAATACTTCCCATGTATTCCCTGCGTGTCGTAGAAGGCGACTAAAAGGGGAGGGAGCGGGTGGCTGGAAATCCTCCCCTCTCGTTTTTTTTTTTTTTAATTTTCCAAAAGAAGGAACAGAGAAGGGGGCCAGGTGAGGATTTTCCCTCTAAGGCCCAGTCCTCTGTTCTTAACGCTACCTCGCAAACGCGGGAAATGGCGAATCGTATGAAAAAAAAAAAAAATATAATAAATGTATATACAGTGCTTGAAACACGGACTTACTAGAGCATAAAGAGAGAACTCAAGCCTCTGTCACACTCGGGGCCCTTAACCATTCAGCCGCCAGCGTCAGTAGTTAGAGAATTGGTATTCGATCACAAGTGTTTCGTCCTACATACACAGCGTCCTACATACACAGCGTCCTACATACACAGCGTCCTATATACACAGCGTCCTACATACGTAACGTCCAACATACATAACGTCCTACATACATAACGTCCTACAACCTACATACATATGCTATAAGACCTGGATGGGTCAATCCCCGTCTCCCACACAGTAACCAGCAATAACGTTTTACACGTAAGTGTACGAACATGAAATATTTTTTGAAACATGTGCTTAATAGAACGTGATTTGTTCACTTAGAAAAAAAAAGATTGGACTTTCTGCCAATTATAGTAGCAGCTGGAGCGCTTATCCACTCGGTCACCAGTGTCCATGATATAGAAGTGGCTATTCGACTACAGATATAAGAGGTCTTGTAGTCTGTGTACGTAGGAAGGACATTCGATTACCTGTGATTGGACATTGGTGGTTAAGTGGATAAGCGACCCTACTGCCAAGTGTCAGAAGTTCGAATCTTCTCTCTCTGGAGGCTTATGTACACACACACACACACACACACACACACACACACACACACATATATATATATATATATATATATATATATATATATATATATATATATATATGTATATATATATATATCAGTACACAGGTAGCGAGTATACATAAGATAGAAATAAAACTACAAGGAAACAGAAACCACGAAATGTCACGCGCTTTCGTATAATCATATCGTCAGACTCAACACAAATATAGAGAACCAGAATATGATATACCAGCCGCCACTGAGCCGGGCCGGCGAATGAATTAAGAAACAGGTGAAGGGATTAGGGCACAGGTCACCCTCGATGACCTCTCCTCTCTCAAGTTATAAACTTAGTTTAACCTTTGTTCTGGGAAACATATTGACAATTTTTTTTAGTTATAAATCAATTTGATTTATATAAACCAACATTTTGATTCTATCATATCAATATATCTAATATGTTTGATAAGAAACGAGTCAACAATATTTCTATCCATCACTGATTAGTTGTATGTGATGACCTTAACACTGCTCCAGTCAGTTTGATGACCAAAGTCTTTGTTCATTAGATTCTTGAACTTACCCAACACAGTTTTCATGTCCTTTAATCCTGATATTAAGAACCTTACCAGGTTGACCAATGTAAAACTGATCACACTCTTTACAGAGGATATTGTACACACACCCTTCTGAGAAGTTACAGATTCTAATCAGACTTTCCCAAACCGTATAATTATTGCTGAAGATTTCATTGATGTTAAAAGTTTTCAACCAAACGTGGTCATTAAGCAAATGTTGACAGTATGATAATACTAACAAGTTATTGTTCACAAATGGTTTTTCTTTACATTGAACGTTGTAAAAAGATTTTCTAACAAGATTACAAGCTGAATCAAGGAAATGTTTGGGATAATGTAGTTTATAACCAATATCATAAATATTGCAGAGTTCGTCATCAGTGAATTCTGGGCTACATATGCAATTTGCCCTTAGAAACATAAATGAAAACGAGATTGTTTCAAATTATTATGATGAGTAAAGTAATAGAGATACGCATGAACAGATACGTATTGGTGGGTTGACGATATATGTTGTATTTTAGGTTGTTCTCATCGCTATGAATATTACGGCTTAAGATTGCCACTGTATCGTCTGTGCCAGTTTCAAAGAGTGAACTTCATAAAGTTCATGTGTCCTTACAGCAGTGCGAATGAGTGAGGGGGTCACGCTGACGAGCGAGCAACACATGAATCTGAATACGTCAGGATCGGTGGAAATGTCTGATATACACTCGGGGGAAGAAAATATTCAGAAATTACGTAACCTAACGTCGCGAGTTCCACCACAACTACTGCTGTGTTGCTGGTGTTCCCAGCCACGTTAATAACTCATGAGTCTGATGGTCCTCGTCCTTAGCCTCGTCTGAATATAGAACATTAGGCCATGCATTACCTGCGCTGATGTTCGCAATCACACGTTAATGTTTGATAAGTCAGTAGGATAGAATGTCATTATTGTTACAGAGTATCTCTTGATAGAAAATGTCATCAACCTATTTATATATTAGAAAAAATAATTGGATATATAAAGTCATTTGCTAAGGATTTTGCGATGCTTCTTTTATAGACTTTTTTATGAGCTGTTGCAAGCAGTAAAGCTGCACCACACTACGACACCCACACCTAACCGAGCTAAACCCAGGCAGGGAGAAGCGCCGCTTCTCTCTCTAGGATTTTCCAGCCGCTGGGCAAAGCCCTCATCGCGGTGCTTCATGGAGGAGACGATAACTGGATGTTGTTCCTGAGACGAAAACGAAGACTTTTCGATAGAACATATTTCTCGCCTTCATCATCCCCATCTGCTCTTGTCTGTAACGGAACCTCAATATTATGATCATTTTTCCCTCATACGCCTCAGCTTTGCATGATTTCCTTCAGTATTCCCCTCAGTTCTCCTGTCTAATACTTCACTATGCTCTAAATGCTCGGCAAACACCCTCTGTCTCTGAGCAGCACTTCTTCAACACACCCTCAGGTCGAGTGATGTCTTATAATGTGGTATTTCACAGTTACTTGACCCTGTTCGTGCGAGGCACACTGACGGCAGAGGAATTTGCGTCGTGCATGTGTGTCATATGCACAGATCCTTGCCTTGACAGATGGAATTCTTTCTTTCGTCAATGTTTGCGTGAAGGGATACCATATATTAGTATTTCTATGAAGAAAAGATGAGGGGGAGAGAGAGTGAGAGAGAAAGATGAAAAGGTAGAGATGTAATCGAATAGGAAGAGAAGGAGAGATAAAATAAGAGGTAAGAAGGAGAGAAAAGGAAGGAGAGAGAGAGAGAGAGAGAGAGAGAGAGAGAGAGAGAGAGAGAGAGAGAGAGACCCTTAAAGATCTAAAGACTTGACTAACCCCCCCTTCCCTCATTAGGTAACTTTCTCGTACACTCAGCGTGACGTTAATCCCCTCTGTCTCTCTCCCCTGCAGGTATGTGAGCCGCTTCTATAGAGGAGAGTGAATCCAAGATGCAGGTCGTGTCTCGGGGAAGTAAGTAAGAAGTCGGACTTGCCTTAGGGCGGGTTGAATACCGCCATTCACCCGTTGGTGGAGGAACCCCCTTCGCCACGGGTGGGGAGCATTATCCAGAGGGTCCTTTTTGCTCATGGTCTCCATAGTGGAGGAAATAATTAGATCAGAGCCAGATGGCAAGACGAGGGAGAAGATGTTGTTAGGAGCGAATCCGTCAAATGAAAAATTCTGGTGACACTGTAAGAATTCATACACAGTATAGAGTGTGGATACGTCTGGCATTTCCTAGGTTTAAGATGAATTTATTCTCGGACTGGGAGCATATTCAAGCAAAGGAGTATTGGTGAAATATGAGGTAAGTCAGGAATTAGTTAAGTAGATGTATGAAAGTGAAGTGAGTGATGAGTTCAAATGGCGGTGGATGAGTAACGTGCTGACTCAAGAGAGATGAAGTCAGCGATATTTGGATACGTTAGGAACATGAATGAGGAAGGCTTACATAGGTTTAAGGAGGAACTATTCGTAAACAAACTAATCCTGACAGATAAAAGGGAGTAAATTGGCTACGGTTAACTGAACAAGGCGGAGACAAAAAGCACAGAAGAGGAAAGACCTAGGAAGTAAAGATAAGGAAAAAGGCAAGTAGAAAAAGAGAGAAGAAGAGAAAGGAGAAAGGGATGGATGAGAGAAATAAGAGTGAAAGAAGGCAGGACACGGAGAGAAACACACACAAAACCACACAGACATGTTGACAGACAGCCACAGGAGGAGATATAATTGTATACCTACAACAAAGGAAAAGTGTTTTTGCCTGGGCCCCAGTCATCTCCCGAGTGACAAAAGCAAAAGAATGGGAAAGCACTAAAAAGGTGAAGGCAATTGGCTTGTCGATCAGATTGTGGCGAGAAATTCCCGCCACTCCTGATCCTGTGGATTCTTCGAGGAAGAAGCAGCACAAGGAAACAAACTTTTTAACGAAGACGTCATGAGTCAGACGCCGTGTCGTCTGTCTAATTAACCTGCTTTTAGAATTTCCGGCCTCTGGAAACTGAGAAAAATGAAATCCCTTTTGTTATCTTGAAAGAGGCGAACGCTGAAAAAAAAATTTGGTCTATTTACTCACTAATATTAGAAGTCTGCAGTGCCACTGGCTTTCATTCACCAGCTGCACTTATTTTCACTGATACGTCTATTGATGTATCTGATGATCCGCATCATATCGGTCAGTTTTCTGTAGCGTTTGTTTTATTCCCTAAGAGATTCGATGTCGCATGTATCGTTCTTACAAGGAGTGTGGTACGCTTATGTCACATCCGTTGATTTAAGGACGCGCATAGAATGTCGTCACTCTAGATTCATCATAAGCCTCTCTGTCGAGAAAAGTCCTCCAATTCTACCACTTGTTTGAAGTAATGAAAGTAGTTTGTGAAACAAATGAGAATTGCTGAAGTTTCTGACTCTTTCTTTTCGTGAAAGACGTTATTGCAATTAATTGTTCAGAAAAAAAAAAAAATGTTCCATAACGCCAAAGAAAGAAAAAGGATTCGTCACAAAAACTCTTGTTCGAGAGACAGTTCTACGTTCAAAAGAAAAAAAAAAAAGCCAGAGATCTAGGGACGAAATTCTTGGTCACAAGAATCCAGTCAGAGAAGCCATTCTCCATCGTAACATTTTTCACCCCGACAGCCGATTTCTTTGTCACAGGACGCGCGAGCGAAGTACATCAGAAAATGTAAGTACTTCCCAACTGTCGTGGAATGAGGTAGGGGCCGTACTATTGTCCTTGGCTGATGGGTCTTACGCTCTTGATGCAGAATTTTAGAGTAGACGACCCGCCATATCCTGCAGCATTTTTTTCCTTTGACATCGTCTTGTATGAGAGGAAAGAAGGCGTTCTTGCATGAATCACTCAGGATAGAACTTCGTGGCATTTGCTGGGCCCAGAGAGATGTCTGCCTCTGTTTGTGTGTGTGTGTGTGTGTGTGTCTGTCTGTCTGTCTGTCTGTCTGTGTGTCTGTCTGTGTGTTATATTACTGTGCTCTGGATGGAGACTGGGCGTGTACGTTGCCGTGCTTGAGTGAGTAGGTTTGTGTTGACTTGTGTGGGTGTGTTGATACTGTACTTGTGCGAGTCTGCTGTCGCACTCAGGTCCACCTCAGATGCCGCTGGTTGTTCCTCATATTCAGGAGTCAGATATGCACATCCAACGAAGAGGTGTTAAAGGAAGCTGCAGGAAAACACACTTAGGTAAAAGTGAAAATGAATATTTTTCATATATATATATATATATATATATATATATATATATATATATATATATATATATATATATATCCCTGGGGATAGGGGATTAAGAATACTTCCCACGTATTCCATGCGTGTCGTAGAAGGCGACTAAAAGGGGAGGGAGCGGGAGCCTGGAAATCCTCCCCTCTCGTTTTTTTTTTTTTTTTTTAATTTTCCAAAAGAAGGAACAGAGGGGGGCCAGGTGAGGATATTCCACAAAGGCCCAGTCCTCTGTTCTTAACGCTACCTCGCTAATGCGGGAAATGGCGAATAGTTTAAAAGAAAAAAAAGAATATATATATATATATATATATATATATATATATATATATATATATATATATATATATATATATATATATATATATATACAGAGAGAGAGAGAGAGAGAGAGAGAGAGAGAGAGAGAGAGAGAGAGATGGTTGTTATGTACAGGTGAAAGTGGCAGGAGGTCAGTAAGAAAGTTGCAGAGACAAAAAAAGAGGGCAAATGAGAGTTAGGGTGTGTGAATATTAGCAAACTTCAAGAAGAATAAGATGTTTTGTGAGAAGTGAGAGAGACAAGAAGACAAATAGGAACATTGGTGAAGGTGACAAAAGACGAAGAAGCAGCTGGCAATGATGAGGTGAAGAGACGTAGTGAGTATTGAAGGAATATTGGATGTGTTTGATGATAGGGTGGAAGATGCAGGGTGTTTGAGTCTGGGAGGTACGTGAAGTGAGAGTCATGGAAAGTGGTTTGGTGAACAGAGAAGAGGTGGTGAAAACTTTGCTTAAGATGAAGTGTGGCAAGGCGACTGGAGTGGATGGTATTGCAGTTGAATATATTAAGAGAGGAGGGGACTGTGTTGTTGACTGGATCGTTAGGATTCACAGTGTATGTATGGATCATGGTGAGGAGAGAGACACAAGTTTTTGGGCATACCTGGTAAGTTGTATGGGAGAGTAGTGATGGAAAGGGTGGTGGTATGGACAGGGCATGAGACTGGGGAGGAGCAGCGCGGCATCATGAGTGGTAGAGGATTTGTGGATCAGTTTTGTGTATTGAAAAATGCGTGTGAGAAATATATAGAGAAACTGAAAGATTTGTATGTGTCATATATGGATCAGGTGAAAGCAAATTAAAGAGGTGATAGTGATGCCCTGTGCAAGGTCTTCGAATGTATGGGGTGAGAGGAAAGTTATTAGATCCAATTAAGAGTTTTTGTCGAGAGAATAAAGCGTGTTTGCGAGTAGGTAGAGAGGGTGATTGTTTCCTGGTGAAGGTGAGTCTGCAGCAGGGATTTATGTCACTATGGCTGTTTGATTTGCTTGTGGATGGTGTGATGAGGGACATAATTGTAAAGGCTTTAGAGGGAGGGACAGGTATACAGCGTGCAAGGGATGAGGGGGTTTGGAAAGTGAGTCGGTTAACAGTGAGAAATTGAAAAAGCTGGTGTTTGAGATTAAGAGAGTGTGTGAAAGGACAAAGTTGAGAGTAAATGTGAGTCATAGCAAACTTATTAGGTTTATTATGGCAGATGGTCAGGGAGAAAACTTGGAGAAAGTGATGTGTTTTAGATGCCTGGAAGTGAACATTGCAGCGGACGGAATCAAGGAAAACATCGTCACAGAGTGGGTGAGGGGCGAAGGTTATGAGAGCAGTGACGAATATATGAAAAGAGAGGTCAGTGTCTAGGAAGACGAAAATGGGTATGTTGAAAAATTTAGCAGTCCCAACGATGTTGTATAGATGCGAGGCATGCGTTACAGATTAAAGTGTTTGGAAGAGGGTGGATGTGTTGGAAATGGAATATTTGAGAAGAGTAAGTGCTGTGAGGAGTGTTGATTGAGTAAGTGATAATTGAAAGGCGTGGCATTAAGAAGTGTATGATTGAGAGAGCTGGAGAGGGATGCTGAAATGGTTTGGACATATGACATATGACTGAGAAGAGGTTAACAAAGTGGATGTATGTGTTACAAGAGGTGGGGGATAAGGAGCAGGAGGGAGACCAAATTGGTTATGGAGAGGGAGAGTGAAAAAATATTTTGAATGCTTGGGTCCTAACATCAGGAAGGTGAAAGGTGTGCATGGGATAGAGTAAATTGGAGCTATATGGTATACAGCCGGTTGACAGGCTGTCGCTGTATTAAAGCAGGCCAAGAGAAGCATCTGTGGGAAATTCAGAAAAGGTCTGTGGAGCCTTGTTGAGGATAGAGTCTGTGGTTTCTGTGCATTACACAAGACAGCTAGAGAAGTGCTCCGAGAAAATGAGGCCTTTTCTTCTTTTGATCCTGGTGCCACCTCGTTAGTGAGGGGAAACAGCAAACAAGTATGGAAAAAGAGAGCAAGAGAAAACACACACACACACACACACACACACACACACACACACACACACACACACACACACACACACACACAAACATACAAACACATATACACGGTAGTGTACTGTAAGGTTTTAATAAACAAAATTATCTGAACTATTGAAGTGCTAATACTCCTATGTATATATATATATATATATATATATATATATATATATATATATATATATATATATATATATTCCTTCTTGTCCAAGGGGAAATGAAACACGATAAGTTCCCAAGTGCACTTTCGTGTAATGATCACATCATCAAGGGGAGATATCAGAATGAAATATAACGGTTAGGTGATATACAACGAAGAGACTTAGCTAGGACGCCATTTGGTAAACAAGTGACTACCCTGATAGAGGTCGAGTGCGTTCAAGTCTGGCAAGATGCGTATCATGAAATTTATCATGTGGACAAGAAAGGGAACTGCTTACATATTTCATCAATAATGAAGCTATCCAATTTGTATAGACCTTCACTAGTATTAATGTCACAATTCTTTGTGTATTCAATAACAAGAGATTCAGTGATATTTCTCGTGGTACAGGAGTAGAGTTGATAACTGAAGTGGCATTACTCCAGTCAGTACATTGATCATAATTTCTAACATGATTAAACAAGGCATTTGATTCTCGTCCTGCCCTAGTACTATGTTTACGTTACTTATGTCTAACAGAAAGATCCTTACCAGTCTGCTCAACATAGAATTTATCCCAATTGTTACATGGTACTCTATAGACACATCCTGCAGGACTTTCTGGTGAGTTCCTGATTAATATATTCTTTACAGTATTATTGCTGCTGAAGGCAACATATATATTAAAGCATTTAAGTTGTATGGGAAGCAAAATAAAATTTTTACTTAAAGGGGGAACTTAAAGGTTCTTGGTGTCAAGGGAGGGTTTGAGTTTAACTCTATAAAATTATTTCTTTGCCAACTTAAGGGATTTATCAATGAAAGATCTAGGATACTTTGAATTTGATCCAATTGAATATATCCAAGTTAAAGTATCCCACATCTGTTATTGATTAATCCGTTTTGAGTTAAACTCAAACCTCCCCTTTGCACCAAGAACCTTTTAGTTCTCCCTTTTAGTAACAATTTAAGTTTGGTTCCCATGTTGCTTAAATCCTTTAATGAAAATGTTGTCTTCAGCAACAATACTATAAAGAATATCTTAATCAGGAACTCACCAGGAAGTTCTGCAGGATGTGTCTATAGAGCACCATATAAAAATTATGATAGATTTCATGTTGAGCAGACTGGTAAGGATCTTTCTTTTAGACTTAAGCAACATGAATATAGTATAAGAACAGGACAAGAAGCAAATTCCTTGTTTAATCATGTTAAAGATTATGATCATTGTATTGACTGGAGTAATGCCATCTCAGTAACTAACTCTAACCCCTGTACCACGAGAAATATCATTGAATCTTCCATTATTGAATGCACAAAGAATTGTAACGTTAATATTTGTGAAGGTCTATACAAATTGGGTAGCTTTATTGTTGATAAAATTTGTAAAAAGTTCCCTTTCTTGTCCACATGATGAATTATATGATACGTATGTTGCCAGACTTGAACGCACCCGACCTCCATTTCGGTAGTCACTTGTTTACCAAATGGCGTCCTAGCTACGTCTCTTCGTTGTATATCAACTGACTGTTATATTTCTCGTATCTACCCTGATGATGTGATCATGGCACGAAAGGGCACTTGGGAACTTGTGGTTTATTTCCCATTGGACAAGAAGTAATGTACTTGATCAAGCTCTCAATTATGATCTCTCTCTCTCTCTCTCTCTCTCTCTCTCTGTATATATATATATATATATATATATATATATATATATATATATATATATATATATATATATGTATATTTTTTTTTTTTTTTATACTTTGTCGCTGTCTCCCGCGTTTGCGAGGTAGCGCAAGGAAACAGACGAAAGAAATGGCCCAACCCCCCCCCCCCATACACATGTACATACACACGTCCACACACGCAAATATACATACCTACACAGCTTTCCATGGTTTACCCCAGACGCTTCACATGCCTTGCTTCAATCCACTGACAGCACGTCAACCCCTGTATACCACATGACTCCAATTCA